>NC_057796.1:170323071-170367733 GCF_018294505.1 Triticum aestivum
CTGAACTAATAAAGTATATAACAACTCTTCCTCATTATGTTTATGCACATGAAAAATTGTAGGGCATCCCGAATGGTGCAAGATGTCTCATCAGCGCGATTAACTTACCCTGAAAGTTGAATTCACGTTGGTCCCCCGATGTTGTATCAACAAAAGGACCACAATTTGGCCATATGAACTCCATTTGAGCTCCATCACCCACCAAAACGATAACAACTAAACGTGGTACGCGCCCATCTCCCTCTTCGTCGGCGTGGACAACATTTCGGGGGCCAGATCTAGGTTAAAACACCGAGTTTCGGATGATTTTATCTTTGACGTGTACTCTACCACCCTTTTATGAGCTCACCCATGGACAGATATGTGGACAATAACATATAGAGAAATGCACCATGCATTCATTTTTGAACCAGAAAGACTACAGGTTCTGTCAGGACAGAACTAGGAGGCTCTTCGTTGCATCGAAACCCAAGAATTCATGCTTTACATGGTGTTTCGCCCGCACCGCTACCACCCTCACTTTTCACCAACATATGCATTATTCTTAAATGATAATGTACATAACATCTCATCCTCATTATGTTTATGTACACGAAAAATTATAGGGCACCCTGAATGGTGCAAGATGGCTCGTCAGCGCGATCAACTTACCCTGAAAGTTTAATTCACGGTTCGTCCCCCGATGTTGTATCCACAAAAGGAACACAATATGGCCATACGAACTCCATTTGAGATCCATCACCCGCCAAAACGATCACAACTAAACATGTACGCGTACATCACCCTCTTCGTCGGCGTGGACATCATTTTTGGTGGCCGGATCCAGGTTGAAAAACCGAGTTTCAAATGATTTAGGCTTTGACGCGTACTCTACCACCCTTCTATGAGCTCACCCAAGGATAGACATATGGGAAATAACATATCGAGGAATGCACCATGCTTCCATTTTCAAACCAGAGAGACTACAGGTTTAGTCAGGACAAAAGGAGGAGGCACTTTGTTGCATCGAAACCCAAGAAGTCATGCTTTACATGGTGTTTCGCCCGCACCGCTACCACCCTCACTTTTCACCAACATATGCATTATTCTTAAATGATAATGTACATAACATCTCATCCTCATTATGTTTATGTACACGAAAAATTATAGGGCACCCTGAATGGTGCCAGATGGCTCGTCAGCGCGATCAACTTACCCTGAAAGTTTAATTCACGGTTCGTCCCCCGATGTTGTATCCACAAAAGGAACACAATATGGCCATACGAACTCCATTTGAGATCCATCACCCGCCAAAACGATCACAACTAAACATGTACGCGTACATCACCCTCTTCGTCGGTGTGGACATCATTTTTGGTGGCCGGATCCAGGTTGAAAAACCGAGTTTCAAATGATTTAGGCTTTGACGCGTACTCTACCACCCTTCTATGAGCTCACCCAAGGATAGACATATGCGAAATAACATATCGAGGAATGCACCATGCTTCCATTTTCAAACCAGAGAGACTACAGGTTTAGTCAGGACAAAAGGAGGAGGCACTTTGTTGCATCGAAACCCAAGAATTCATGCTTTACATGGTGTTTCGCCCGCACCGCTACCACCCTCACTTTTCACCAACATATGCATTATTCTTAAATGATAATGTACATAACATCTCATCCTCATTATGTTTATGTACACGAAAAATTATAGGGCACCCTGAATGGTGCAAGATGGCTCATCAGCGCGATCAACTTACCCTGAAAGTTTAATTCACGGTTCGTCCCCCGATGTTGTATCCACAAAAGGAACACAATATGGCCATACAAACTCCATTTGAGATCCATCACCCGCCAAAACGATCACAACTAAACATGTACGCGTACATCACCCTCTTCGTCGGCGTGGACATCATTTTTGGTGGCCGGATCCAGGTTGAAAAACCGAGTTTCAAATGATTTAGGCTTTGACGCGTACTCTACCACCCTTCTATGAGCTCACCCAAGGATAGACATATGGGAAATAACATATCGAGGAATGCACCATGCTTCCATTTGCAAACCAGAGAGACTACAGGTTTAGTCAGGACAAAAGGAGGAGGCACTTTGTTGCATCGAAACCCAAGAATTCATGCTTTACATGGTCTATCGCCCGCCCCGCTACCACCCTCACTTTTTCACCAACAGATGCATTATTCTTAAATGATAAAGTACTTAACAGCTCTTCCTCATTATGTTTATGCACACGAAAAATTATAGGGCATCCCTAATGGTGCAAGATGGCTCGTCGGCGCTATCAACTTACCCAAAAAGTTGAATTCACTGGCCGACCCCCTATGTTGTATCCACAAAAGGACCAAAATTTGGCCATACGAACTCCGGTTGAGCTCCATCACCCGCCAAAATAATCACAACTAAACGTGGTACGTGTCCATCACCCTCTTTGTCCACATGGACATCATTTCGGAGGCCTGATCCAGGTTGAAAAACCATGTTTCGGATGATTTTATCTTTGACGTGTACTCTACCACCCTTCTGTGAGCTTACCCATCGACTGATATATGGACAATAACATATAGATAAATGCATCATCCTTCCATTTTCAAACCAGTGAGACTACATGTTTAGTCAGGACAGAAGGAGGAGGCTCTTCGTTGCATCGAAACCCAAGAATTGATGCTTTACGTGGTCTATCGCCTGCCCCGCTACCACTGTCAATTTTTCACCAGCAGAGGCATTATTCTTAACTACTAAAGTACATAACAACTCTTCCTCATTATGTCTGTGTACACGAAAAATTTTAGGGCATCCCGAATGGTGCAAGATGTCTCGTCGGCGCGATCAACTTACCCTGAAAGTTAAATTCACGGTCTGTCCCCCAATGTTGTATCCACAAAAGGACCACAATTTGGCCATATGCACTCCATTTGAGCTCCATCACCCGCCAAAACAATCACAACTAAACGTGGTACACGTCCGTCACCCTCTTCATCAACGTCGACAACTTGGGGGCCGGATCTAGGTTGAAAAAACGAGTTTCGTATGAATTTATCTTTGACGTGTACTCTACCACCCTTCTGTGAGCTCACCCATGGACATATATATGGACAATAACATATAGAGCAATGCACCATGCGTCCATTTTCAAACCATAAAGACTAGAGGTTCAGTCAGGACAGAAGTAGGAGGCTCTTCGTTGCATCGAAACCCAAGAATTCATGCTTTAGATGGTCTTTCGCCCGCACCGCTACCACCCTCACTTTTTCACCAGCAGATGCATTATTCTAAAAGGACAAAGTACATAACAGATCTTCCTCATTATGTTTATGCACACAAAAAATTGTAGGGCATCCCGAATGGTGCATGATGTCTCGTCGGCGTGAGCAACTTACCCTGAAAGTTGAATTCACGGTCCGTACACCGATGTTGTACCCACAAAAGGACCACAATTTGGCCATACGAACTCCATCACCCGCCAAAAAGATCACAACTAAACGTGGTACGCATCCATCACCCTTTTCATCGGCATGGATAACATTTTGGGGGCCTGATCCAGGTTGAAAAATCGAGTTTCGGGTGATTTTATCTTTGTTGTGTACTCTACCACCCATCTGTGAGCTAACCCGCGGACAAATATATGGACAATAACATATAGAGCAATGCACCATGCTTGCAGTATCAAACCAGAAAGACTACAGGTTCAGTCAGGACAGAAGGAGGAGGCTCTTCATTGCATCGAAACCCAAGAGCCTCCTGCTTGCCTCCTGACTGAACCTGTAGTCTTTCTAGTTTGAAAATGGAAGGATGGTGCATTGCTCTATATGATATTGTCCATATATTTGTCCGTGGTTGAGCTCGCAGAAGAGTGGTAGAGTACACGTCAAAGATAAAATCATCCGAAACTAGGTTTTTCGACCTGTATCTGGCCCACAAAATGTTGTCTACACCGATGAAGAGGGTGATAAAATCATTTTGCCGGGTGATGGAGCTCAAATGGAGTTCGTATGGACAGACTGCAACGTTTGTCCTTACTAGGCGGACTAATTCTTGCACTCACCATAGTCGCTCGGATTTTCTTCCAAACGAGTGCGAATGTGTTCAAAAACTTGTGTGAAAAGCAGCGGCGAATGTTATTTTTTGACTTTCAGGGGCAAAAAGTCCTGCTTAGTGGCTGAAGTTGAGGGTCCTCCCGGGACTCCTGGCGCAAGAGGGGAGTATTTTCTAGATCCCACGCTCGTCGCGGGCCTTTTGAGTACTTGTGGGTATGAAACATACTCCGAATGACAAAGCTATGACCGTTTTAGTGAACTCCGGTCCTTTATATGGCAGTCCTTGAAAGAACTTCATTTTGCCGTGATGCGTTGTGGCGCGCCGCCTCAAAATTTTTGTCCTCCATGGTGGAGATATTGTTTCCACATATGTATTGATGGATGCCAGGAATGCCCTCTTGTTATTGGCTGTCATGCACGTACATTACGGCATGGCACACGGAGAAAACAAGGAGAATAAGGCTTATAGTCGTCGTATTTTCTTGAATTTACAACCAAATGGGATTCCCTGGGTCATATAGCATGTGTAGACTGCAGCGTTTGTCCTTACCAGGCGGACTAATGTTTACGCTCACCATAATCTGTCGGATTTTCTTCCAAAGGAGTGTGAATGGATTCAGAAACTTGTCTGAAAAGCAGCGGCAAACGATGTTCTTTGACTTTCTGGGCAAAAATTCTTGTTATGGGCCGAATTTGACGGTCCTCCGGGATTCTTGGTGCAAGGGGGTATTTTCTAGATTCCTGCGCTTGCCGCGAGCATTTTAAGTACTTGTGGGTCCGAAACGGACTCCGAATGACAAAGTTATGACCGTTTTAGTGAACTCCGGTCGTTTATATGGCAGTCCTTAAAAGAACTTTATTTTCCCGTGACGCGTTCTGGCGTGCCACCCCGATATTTTGTCTCCTTCATAGTTGAGATATTGTTTCCAGATATGTATTGATCGATGCCAGGAATGCTCTCTTGTTATTGGCTGTCACGCACGTACGTTATGGCATGCCATACGTCGAAAACAAGAAGAATAAGGCTTATAGTCGCCGTATTTTCTTGAATTTACAACCAAATGGGATTCCCAGGATCATATCACGTGTGCAGACTGCAAAGTTTTTCCTTTCCAGGCAGACTAATGTTCACACTCAGCACAATCGCTCGGATTTTCTTCCAAACGAGGGCGAGTGGGTTCCGAAACTTGTGTGAAAAGCAGTGGCGAATGATGTTTTTTGACTTTGAAGGGCAAAAAGTCCTGCTTAGGGGCGAATTTGGCGGTCCTCCGGATGTCCTGGCGCAAGCGGGAAGTATTTTTGAGATTCCCATGCTCGTCGCGATCATTTTGAGTACTTGTAGGTCTGAAACAGACTCTGAATATCGAAGTTATGACCGTTTTAGTGAACTCCGGTCCTTTATATGGCAGTCCTTGAAAGAACTTTATTTTCTCGTGACGCGTTGTGGCACGCCGCCCCGAAATATTGTGTCCTCCATGGTGGAGATATTGTTTCCACATATGTATTGATCGATGCCAAGAATTCCCTCTTGTTATTGGATGTCACGCACGTACGTTACGGCAAGCCACACGGCGAAAACAAGGAAGCCGTATTTTCTTGAATGTACAACCTAATGTGATTCCTCGGATCATATAGCATGTGCAGACTGAAACGTTTGTCCTTTCTAGGCGGACTAGTGTTTACGCTCACCATAATCGCTCAGATTTTCTTCCAAACGAGTGCGAACGGGTTTAGAAACTTGTGTGAATGGCAGCGGTGAACGATGTTCTTTGACTTTCTAGTTAAAAAGTCCTGCTTATGGGCCAAATTTGATGGTCCTCCAGGACTCCTGGTGCAAGGGGGAGTTTTTTCTAGATTCCCGCGCTCGTCGCGAGCGTTTTTGAGTACTTGTGGGTCAGAAACGGACTTTGAATGACAAAGTTATGACTGTTTTAGGGAACACGGGTCCTTCGTGACGCGTTCTGGAGCGCCACCCCAAAATTTTGTGCCTCCATCATGGAGATATTGTTTCCACATACGTATTGATCGATGCCATGCCCTCTTGGTATTGGCTGTCACGCACGTACGTTACGGCATGCCACACGGCGAAAACAAGGAGAATAAGCCTTATAGTCGCCGTATTTTCTTGAATTAACAACCAAATGGGATTCCCCAAATCATATAGCATGTGCAGACTGCAACGTTTGTCCCTTCCAGGAAGAAAATGTATACACTCACCATAGTCGCTCGGATTTTCTTCCAAACGAGTGCGAATGGGTTAACAAACTTGTGCGAAAAGCAGCGGCGTACGATGTTGTTTGACTCTCAGGGGCAAAAAGTCATGCTTAGGGGCCTAATTTGATGGTCCTCCAGGACTCCTGGTGCAAGGGGGAGTTTTTTCTAGATTCCCGCACTCGTCGCGAGCGTTTTGAGTACTTGTGGGTCAGAAACGGACTTTGAATGACAAAGTTATGACTGTTTTAGGGAACACGGGTCCTTCGTGACTCGTTCTGGAGCGCCGCCCCGAAATTTTGTGTCCTCCATCATGGAGATATTGATTCCACATATGTATTGATCGATGCCATGCCCTCTTGGTATTGGCTGTCACGCACGTACGTTACGGCATGCCACACGGCGAAAACAAGGAGAATAAGCCTTATAGTCGCCGTATTTTCTTGAATTAACAACCAAATGGGATTCCCCGAATCATATAGCGTGTGCAGACTGCAACGTTTGTCCCTTCCAGGAAGATAATGTATACACTCACCATAGTCGCTCGGATTTTCTTCCAAACGAGTGCGAATGGGTTAAGAAACTTGTGCGAAAACCAGCGGCGTACGATGTTGTTTGACTCTCAGGGACAAAAAGTCATGTTTAGGGGCCTAATTTGATGGTCCTCTGGGACTGCTAGCGCTAGCAGGGTGTACTTTCTGGATTCCCATGCTCGTCGTGAGCATTTTGAGTACTTGTGGGTCCGAAACGGACTCCGAATGACAAAGTTATGACTTTTTTTGTGGACTCCGGTCCTTCATATGGCAGTCGTTGAAAGAACTTCATTTTACTGTGATGCGTTGTGGTGCGCCGCCCCGAAATTTGTGTCCTCCAATCTGGAGATATTGTTTCCACATATGTATTGATCGATGCCAGGAATGTCCTCTTGTTATTGGCTGTCACACACGTACGTTACGGTATGCCACACGGCGAAAACAAGGAGAATAAGGCTTACACTCAAGGGCAAAAATGTGATTCCCCGGATCATATAGCATGTGCATACTGCAATGTTTGTCCTTTCCAGGTGGACTAATGCTTACACTCACCATAACCTCTCGGATTTTTTCCAAACGAGTGCGAATGGATTCAGAAACTTGTGTGAAGAACAGCGACGAACGATGTTCTTTGACTTTCAAGGGCAAAAATTCCTGATTAGGGGCCGAATTTGATGGTCATCTGGCACTCCTGGTGCACGCAGGGAGTATTTTCTAGATTACCACACTCGTCGCGAGCATTTTGAGTACTTGTGGGTCCGAAACGGACTCCGAATGACAAAGTTGTGACCGTTTTAGTGAACTTCGGTTCTTTATATGGCAGTCCTTGAAAGAACTTCATTTTCCCGTGACGTGTTGTGGCGCGCTGCCCCCAAAATTTTTGTCCTCCATGGTGGAGATATTGTCTCCACATATGTATTGATCGATGCCAGGAATGCCCTCTTGTTATTGGCTGTCACGCATGTCGGTGTCAAAACCGGCGGATCTCGGTTAGGGGGTCCCGAACTATGCGTCTAAGGCGGATGGTAACAGGAGGCGGGGGACACGATGTTACCCAGGTTCGGGCCCTCTCGATGGAGGTAATACCCTACTTCCTGCTTGGTTGATCTTGATGATATGAGTATTACAAGAGTTGATCTACCACGAGATCGTAGAGGCTAAACCCTAGAAGCTAGCCAATGGTATGATTGTTGTTGTCCTACGGACTAAACCCTCCGGTTTATATAGACACCAGAGGGGGCTAGGGTTACATAGAGTCGGTTACAAGGGAGGAGATCTACATATCCGTATTGCCAAGCTTGCCTTCCACGCCAAGGAGAGTCCCATCCGGACACGGGACGAAGTCTTGAATCTTGTATCTTCATAGTCCAACAGTCCGGCTAAAGGATATAGTCCGGCTGTCCGAGGAACCCCTAATCCATGACTCCCTCAGTAGCCCCTGAACCAGGCTTCAATGACGACGAGTCCGGCGCGCAGATTGTCTTCGGCATTGCAAGGCGGGTTCCTCCTCCGAATATTCCATAGAAGATTTTGAACACAAGGATAGTGTCCGGCTCTGCAAAACAAATTCCACATACCACCGTAGAGAGAATAATATTTCCACAAATCTAATCTGCTGACACATTTGGCAGCATGAAATCACACCACGGCCCGGTCATTATTCGAACCGTTTTTCTCAACCAGCAACTACACATATTGCAAAGCGGTTTTCTTGGCACGTCTTGTCGAAGCAGAGATCGTGTCCCCTTATCACGGGATTCTCATCAATACGAGTGTGGGCAACCCAACCGCGCCATCAACTATGGCACTTGGGGAATAAGCGAGTTTACCAGACAGGTGGGGAGGCGTATAGTTTCTTCCGCCCTTATAAAGGGACGAGGATTCCTCTTTTTCACCCACGCCTTCTTCCTCCTTGCTCATCCGTTCTTGCGCACTCGAGCTCCAGCGCCCAAGCGTTCATCTTCTCTGCCCACAAAGGCCTTCCGAAAATGTCCGGATCCGGAGCAGGAGGCAAATGGATGGCCTCTACCATCCGGGAGAAGGATATCAAAAAGCTTCGGAAGGCCGGGTATCTGGCCAAGAAAATCAGCCATCGTCGCCCGACGGCAGGACAGATCGTCCCTACCCTGGAACCCCACGAGAGGGTTGTATTCCTCCCTCACTTTGTCCGCGGGCTAGGGTTTCCCCTCCACCCGTTCGTTCACGGCATCATGTATTATTATGGGATCGATCTTCACGATCTGTCCCCTAATTCCTTCCTCAACATCTCGACATTCATTGTCGTGTGTGAGGCTTTTCTACGCATATCGCCACATTTTGGCTTATGGCTGAAGATTTTTAATGTGAAGCCCAAGGTAGTGGGCGGCGAGCACGCCGAGTGCGGGGGCGCTATGGTGAGCAAGATGCCCAACATTATATGGCCAACAGGCAACTTTAACGATTCCATCAAGGAGTGGCAACAACAGTGGTTTTACATCACCGAGCCGCGCGGCACAGAATGGGCCGCTACTCCCGAGTTTCGATCCGGTGCCCCCTGCGGCTCACATCCTGGGTCAAGAAGGGCCTGAACTGGTCCTCGTCCGATGAATTGTCGATGCTCCAGATGCGTGTTAGAGATATGGGAGACAAGAACATAGAACTTGTCAATGTGGTCCAGGTGATGTTAGTTCGCCGGATCCTGCCTTGTCAACACCGGACTTGCAATCTATGGGAATTCGATCCGGCCAAGCACCAAACCTTGCGAGAGCTTTTCGGCTCCTCGCACAAGGACATCTGGAAGGTGCTTTTCAAGTCCAGCAATCATGGCCGGACTCCGCCGAAGACCGTGGGTACCAATTGTCCTGCCCTGCAAGTTCGATGATTAATCGTACTTTTTGCCCACATAACACAAGGGGAGCGCTTAATGTGCTTTCCATAATTCTCCTAGGGCTGGACGAAGAAGGCGGAGCGGATCCATTGTCCGGCCCCGCTGCTCGAAGAACCGGCCGTCCCACTTCTGACGAAGATGCTGGTCCCGGCACCTTACAAGGTGCCGAAGAAGACGGCCGAGAAGGAGGCCAAAAAGATCCGGGGCGGCCTTCGTCGCCGCGGCACTTCGGACACAATATCCGAAGGCTCTGATGCCCGTTCCGCCTCTGAAGAGGACGAGGAGGAGGAGGAAGATGAATCCCCTGCGGGGGAAAGAAAGAAAAGGACGGCCTCCACACACTTGGAGGCCGAGTCGCCCAAAAGGGGAAAAGCTCCTCTTCCGGAGGAGTCCGCTGCCGCCACCGACAGGGGCCCGGCGTGCGACCCCAGGGCCCAGCCCCTGGTGAACCCATGTGTATATACAGTCCGAACATGCTTATGCGTCCAGACTCATCATGGCGTAATATTTTAACCTGACCCATATGTTTTGTAGTCCGGCGAGGTCCCGTACCGAACAATCCTCATCAGAGGATTCGCTGAGCTCGGATGCTATGGAAAGCGGGACGCGCCCGAAGGCCCCTTCCTCCGAACAGGTGAATACCACCGAGGCTTCATGCCAGAGGGACCCTGGCCCAGGAGGAGAGGGAAAGACCGTGAAGGCAGCGCATGGAGGTCAAATTTCAGGGGCGCACACATGGCGGAGCAGATTCCCATGGGAGCTGACGGCGGGGGCCATCATGAATTCGGCTCCCAGCCGGATGCAGTTCCGGAGACCAATACGGCTCCAGAATCAAGCAGGCAGACTCTCTCAGATGGAGGGTGTATACCGGCAACCTTTGTCCAACCAGAGGCATCGGATGCTTTGCTGGTGGCGCTGAAGGGCGCCTCCATCATCGATGAACACCGTGCCCTAATGGGTGCGGTGATTGAGAAGATTCAGTCTGCTGAGAGTGGACTGAATGGAGTCTGTATCGGCCTTATAAAAGGTTTTGAGGTATGTTTTTCGAAGAGTGTCATAGTATGGATAGTAGCCCCTGATACACTGTTCGATGAAAGAAGAAACCGGGCAGAGGATCAAATTTATGTTCGCAGGAAGACTCATTGAATGACATCTATTTCTCTTCTGTTATAAGCAGGTGTCTGTAGCGGCTGCTGCCTCCCATACTGCGGAAGTCTCCGGACTGAATCAAAGTCTGGAGCGGGCTAAAGAAGAACTTGGCCAGTTGAAAATGCAGTGGGGAGATAAACAGGGTATGCACAAGTCTTGTTCGCGTTTAGTGTGATCAAATTTCCAGTATTATAGAATATGTTCCTTGATTTTCTCTAGGGATGATGACCAAAGTCGAGGCTCTTAAGAAGGATGTGGCCAAGGCCGAGGAAAGGGCAGCCGCAGAGCAGGCCCTCCGTGAGAAGTACGAGGCCAGGGTTATTAAAGCTGAGCAGGAGCTGCAACAGGCTGTGAAGAAATGTGAGACCTTGGAGCAGAGTTTAACGGAGAAAGAATCTGAACCCACCAAGGGGCATCAGGCTGCAAGCGATGCCCGGGGGGAAACCCAAAGCGCCCTGGAGGGGATCCAAGAGGCGAGGAAGATCGCGGCGGGTAAGGCTTTTTCCTTGTAAAGCAAGTTTTTGAGGAGAAGATTATGTTTCTGATTTTGAATTCGGATTTCTCCAGGCTTGTTTGCGGAGCTGCCCCGCAGCATAGCGGATGCCGCCCAATTCTACCGGGCCGAAGAAAGGAACACTGCGGATAAGCTTTTCTGGTCGCAGTATTTGGCACCGAATTAACCGGTGCCTTTTGCTGATCAACTGAAACAGCTGATCGAACTGCATAAGGCGGCGGAACTAGCCATGAAGGATTTGATTATCCGGCTATGGCCCGCCGAGCCAATTTCGAGCAGCTACTTCGGGCTCGTGAAGTGGCTTGTAAGCGCTTGCCCCCGGCTTGATGTCATCAAGCGGTAGGTCTGCATAGAGGGTGCGCGAATGGCCTTCGCCCGCGCAAAGGTGCACTGGGGGAAGATGGATGCTGAGAAGCTGATGACAGAAGGGCCGCGAGGGGAAGGAGCACCGCAAGCCCGAATTATATTATGAAAATGTCCTTAAAGGATCCTACCTTACAGCGGAGCTATGTACCAAGGACATTATATTTCCATGAATGCGAATCATGACGTCCTTTGTAAATGTCTGAACAAGGTCATTTATACTATTTATTTCCTGTTATATAAAAGTTTACCCTCCTGTGCGGCCGTTTTATATGTTAAACCTGAGAGTTGGCCAGTCATCGGCTTCTGCCCCCACGTAAGAAGTATGGGGGTGTTCGGGATAAACCTGAGCACTATTTATCCCAGTTTTGGGTCCTTCGAAGGAGGTGCTCAGCACAACGAACCAGGCAATCGGACTATAGGGCTTTATCACTCTCACTTAGCCATAGGAGCTTTAGTAAGGTAGGCGCAACCCCTGGTGTTCAGAATACCGTACCAGGGGCTCTATAAGCACCTGATCGGAGAAAAAACCGATCCATCGCACGCTTCATTGGTTATGGCATTATGCGGGAGAAATCCTTGAAGATTTATGACCTCTCGAACAGCTGACCAGCTCTCGCCGTATCATGACAGTCAGTTTTCGGCTTTCTCTACTGAGGTGCTCGTCCGGAAGAACCGGGACACAATCGCAGTAGTTCTCCTAGTGCTACCTTAGCCGATATAGCGGAACGTAAGGTACCAAAACATGGGAGCCAGGCAAACCCAACTATTGACCCAAGACATGATTCGGAGCTGATGCATATAACGCTATAAGTTTGGGGTGCCGAACTTCCCCGAATGTGTTTGGAGTTTATTGCCGTGCTGTGGGTAAAACGAAGCCCCTGACACGTTTAAGGGCATATCGCGGTGTACGGATGCTACTCGACAAAAGAGGTTTAAATAAGACATGACTACAGAGAAGCGTCATACAAATCCACATATTTTATTTGAATAGTACATTGATGCGTATAAGATAGGTAATAATGGAAAAGAAATATGCTGTGGCACATGCTGAGACCAGGGGGACGAAGCTGCGTGCGGATCCGGAGTATAGTCGGATGGTCATCGTGGGGAACATCTAGGTATTCCCCCGCGCGTTCGGGCTGCCTCCATATTGCCCGTCCTGGTCGACGCAAAGGTGAGCCTGCAAATGAAATGTAAAGAATGTTTGTGTGCCGGAGAGCGATTGAGCCGCAGTATGGGGCCTATCTTGGCCTTCGCCGGAGTGTTTAATTGAGCTCTTGACGAGCCGGGCTATGCTACCGCGAAGTAGTTCAAAGTCCCTTGGCGGTATCCGGGAGGCTGGCCGTCGACTCGAGGTTCGGCTGCAAGGTGCTGCTCATTGCTTCTGCTGTTAAGGCAGCAGTGTACTTGTTGCTGCCGGAGGAAAGGTCGGCCTTGCCCTTAACCGTGATGACGCCTCGTGGACCGGGCATCTTGAGCTTACAGTAGGCGTAATGTGGCACCGCGTTAAATCGAGCGAACGCGATTCGTCCGAGCAGTGCCTGATAATCACTTCGGAAGGGGATGATTTCGAAGGTTAACTCTTCGGTGCGGTAATTGTCTGGTGATCCAAAGACTACCTCGAGGGCTATGGAGCCTGTACAACTGGCTTCCACACCTGGTATAATGCCTTTGAAAGTGGCTGTAGTGGGTTTGATCATCGAATGATCGATGCCCATCTTGCGCACTGTGTCCTGATAAAGCAGGTTTAGACTGCTGCCTCCGTCCATAAGGATTCGTGTGAGGCGGAACCCGTTAATTATTGGGTTAAGGACTAGTGCGGCTGGATTGCCCTGATTGGCGTTGACCGGACGATCTGTGTGGTTGAAGGTGACCGGCCCTAGTTTATATTGTGGGACGGCTGGTTCCGTTAAGTCGGCATTCCTAGGGGTGCGTGTTGGGTCCGGTTTGGGAATTTGGGTGGTGTTTACCACGTTCACCGTTTAGATTTGCGGGGGAAATTTCTTTTGCCCTCCTGTGTTCGGTGATCTGGGATCTTCGTCGCCATCATCGCTTTGAGACCCCCCTTTATTGTTTTTGGCGCCTGCCCTGCCGGCTTGTTTGAAGACCCAGCATTCTCTGTTAGTATGGGTGGTTGGCGTCCCTGGGTGCCATGAATTTGGCATTGACGATCGAGTATGCGGTCCAGACTGGACAGACCCGAATTGTTATTTTTGAGCGGCCCTTTCCGCTGACTGGATTTTGAGCCACTAAACTCGGCATTAACTGCTGTATCTTCGGCATTTTCACCATGTTTGCGGCGCTTGTGTTTGTTGCGTCATGATTTGTCGTTGCTATCCCTGGCCTCTGATGAGCCAGGTTTTCTTGTTGCGTTGTTACTACGAGCCAACCAGCTATCTTCGCCCGCACAAAAGCGGCTCATAAGTGTTGTCAGGGCTGCCATGGATTTTGGCTTCTCTTGACCGAGGTGCCGGGCGAGCCACTCATCACGGATGTCATGCTTAAATGCCGCTAAGGCCTCTGCATCTGGACACTCAACAATTTGGTTTTTCTTAGTTAGGAACCGGGTCCAGAATTTCCTGGCCGATTCCCCTGGCTGCTGAGTTATATGACTTAAATCGTCAGCATCCGGCGGTCGCACATAGGTGCCCTGGAAATTGTCCAGGAATGCATCTGCCAGGCTCTCCTGACTTCCAATGGAGTTTGCCGGCAAGCTATTTAGCCAATTCCAAGCCGGCCCTTTGAGTTTTAGCGGGAGGTACTTGATGGCGTGTAGATCGTCCCCGCGGGCCATGTGAATGTGGAGGAAGAAATCTTCTATCCATACCGCGGGGTCTGTAGTACCATCATATGATTCAATGTTCACGGGTTTAAACCCTTCTGGGAATTCATGATCCATTACTTCATCGGTGAAGCATAGGGGGTGTGCGGCGCCTCTGTGCCGGGCTATGTCACGACGCAGTTCATACAAGTCTTGTCTGCTGTATTCGGCCCGGCCGGACTTGCTTTTAGTGTATCCGGCGCGACGATCATCATCACGCGTTGGGGCGTGACCCCGTGATCCGTAGATCGATCTTGTATGTCCTGCTTTGTTTTCCAATACGTCTCGCAGGTCCCGCGTGTTGCCCCGGGCCTTGGTGTTTTTGTTTGTCTGGCGACGGGGTGCGGGCTGGACTTCGGGCTGATTTGCCCCTCTGTCTCGGCCACGAGGTGGCCGATCAGCTGCATCATACGCTGGTAATGTAGGTTTTAATGCTTCCTCCTCGAGTTGGGGTAGCAACCTGCGCTTTGGGTAACTCTTGGTTGGGCGGTCAAGTTTGTATTCCTCGGCCGCCAGGACTTCAGTCCATCTATCTACTAACAGATCTTGATCAGCTTGAAGCTGTTGTTGCTTTTTCTTCAGGCTGTTTGCTGTGGCTATAAGCCGGCGCTTGAAGCGCTCCTGCTCGACGGGATCCTCAGGCACGATAAATTCTTCGTCACCGAGGCTCACCTCGTCTTCGGAGCGAGGCATGTAATTGTCATCCTCTGATTCTCCGTCTGCTGCCTGTTCCGGAGGACTAGCTTCTTCATCCTCCCGCTCGAGGTCTGGCTGGAAGGGATTATCGTCGTCTTCGGCACTATCCGGAGCGTTATTGTCTCTTGTGCCGGTATCGCTGCTTTTGCTATGGTGGGACTTAGAGCGGCGCCGCTGACGTCGGTGCTCGGATTGCTTCTTGGAGGGATTATCCTCCGCTGTCGTATCGCCATCGCCTTCTTTGTGAGTGTCCACCATGTATATGTAATACGAGGAGGTGGCAGTCCAGCGCCCTGTGGGCGGTGGTTCTTGTTCGTCTCCTGCATCGTCGTCCACACCGTCGATGTCTTCGGGGCCGAAGTCGAGCATGTCGGTTAAATCGTCGACAGTGGCTACTAAGTGGGTGGTGGGTGGGGAGCGAATTTCTTCGTCGTCCGCATCCCATTCTCGCTGGACATAGTTCGGCCAAGGGTCTCCTGGCAGGGAGACAGACCTCAACGAGTTTAGCACGTCGCCAAAGGGCGAGTGCTGAAAGATATCCGTGAAGGTAAACTCCATGATCGGTGCCCAATCGGATTCGATAGGCACAGACGCAAGCGGCTCGGAGCCCGTGGCCGGGGACGAATCCAACGGTTCGGCAACACGGCTCTCGTAGGAGGTGAAGTCAGTATTCGGCTCTATCACCACTGAGAGTGCGGCCTCCATGGAGGGGTCTATCCACCCGTCTTCAGATGGCACAATTTGTTCCGGATTGAGGGCCGGAGTAGTTGCAGGTGCGATATCCCGAACACTGTCCGACGGTAGAGCTAAGTCATGCTCGTCGTGATTGTGCGGCGCACCTGACATGGGCTCGAATCCGTCGAAGATCAAGTCTCCGCGGATGTCGGCAGTATAATTCAAGTTTCCAAACCTGACCTGATGGCCAGGGGCGTAGCTCTCGGTCTGCTCCAGATGGCCTTGCGAGTTGGCCCGCAGTACGAAGCCGCCGAATACGAAGATCTGTCCGGGAAGGAAAACCTCACCCTGGATCGCATCGTTGCCGATGATCGAAGGAGCCATCAAGCCTTACGGTGAATTCACAGTGGAACTCTCAATGAAAGCACCAATGTCGGTGTCAAAACCGGTGGATCTCGAGTAGGGGGTCCTGAAATATGCGTCTAAGGCGGATGGTAACAGGAGGCGGGGGACACAATGTTTACCCAGGTTCGGGCCCTCTCGATGGAGGTAATACCCTACTTCCCGCTTGATTGATCTTGATGATATGAGTATTACAAGAGTTGATCTACCACGAGATCGTAGAGGCTAAACCCTAGAAGCTAGCCTATGGTATGATTGTTGTTGTCCTACGGACTAAACCCTCCGGTTTATATAGACACCGGAGGGGGCTAAGGTTACACAGAGTCGGTTACAAGGGAGGAGATCTACATATCCGTATTGCCAAGCTTGCCTTCCACGCCAAGGAGAGTCCCATCCGGACACGGGACGAAGTCTTCAATCTTGTATCTTCATAGTCTAACAGTCCGGCTAAAGGATATAGTCCGGCTGTCCGAGGACCCCCTAATCCAGGACTCCCTCACCGCACATACGTTACAGCATGCCACTCGGTGAAAACAAGGAGAATAAGGCTTATAGTTGCCGTATTTTCTTGAATTTACAACCAAATGGGATTCCCCAGATCATATAGCATGTGCAGACTGCAATGCTTGTCCTTACCAGGCAGATTAATGTTTACACTCACCATAATTTGTCGGATTTTCTTTCAAACAAGTGTGACTGGGTTCAGAAACTCGTGTGAAAAGCAGCAGTGAACGATGTTCTTTGACTTTCTAGGGCAAAAAGTCATGCTTATGTGCTGAATTTGAAGGTCCTCCGGGACTCCCGGCGCAAGCGAGGAGTATTTCCTAGATTCCCGCGCTCGTCGCGAGCATTTTGAGTAATTGTGGGTCCAAAACGGACTTGGAATGACAAAGTTATGACCATTTTAGTGAACACCTTTCCTATATATGGTAGTCCTTGAAAGAACTTCATTTTCCCGTGACGCATTCTGGCGCGCCTCCCTGAAATTTTGTGTCCTCCTTGGTGGAGATATTGTTTCCACATATGTATTGATCGATGCCAGGAATGCCCTCTTCTTATTGGATGTCACGACATGCCACACGGCGAAAACAAGGAGAATAAGGCTCATAGTCATCGTATTTTCCTAAATTTACAACCAAATGGGGTTCCCCGGATCATATAGCATGTGCAGACTGCAATGTTTGTCCTTACCAGGTAGATTAATGTTTACGCTCACCATAATCTCTCGAATTTTCTTCCAAACGTGTGCGAATGGGTTCAGAAACTTGTGTGAAAAGCAGCGGCGAACGATGTTCTTTGACTTTCTGGGGCAAAAAGTCCTGCTTATGGGCCGAATTTGATGGTTGTCCGGGACTCCTGGCGCAAGTGGAGTATTTTCTAGATTCCCGCACTCATCGCGAGCATTTTGAGTACTTGTGGGTCCAAAACGGACTCCGAATGACAAAGTTATGACTGTTTGAGTGAACACTCGTCCTTTATATGGCACTCCGTGAAAGAACTTCTTTTTCCCGTGACGCGTTCTGGCATGCCACCCCAAAATTTTGTGTCCTCCATGGAGGAGATATTGTTTCCACATATGTATTGATCGATGCCAGGATTGCCCTCTCTTATTGGCTGTCACACATGTACGTTACTGCTTGCCACATGACGAAAACAAGGAGAATAAGGTTTACAGTCATCGTAGTTTCTTGAATTTACAACCAAATGGGATTCCCCGGATCGTATAGGATGTGCAGACTGCAGCATTTTTCCTTTCCATGAGGACTATTGTTTACGCTCACCATAATCTCTCGGATTTTCTTCCAAACGAGTGCGAATGGGTTAAGAAACTTGTGTGAAAAGCAGCGGCGAACGATGTTCTTTGACTTTCAGGGGCAAAAAGTCATGCTTAGTGGCTGAATTTGATGGTACTCCGGGACTACTGGTGCAAGTGGGGAGTATTTTCTAGATTCCCACGCTAGTCGCGAGCATTTTGAGTACTTGTGGGTCCGAAACGGACTCCGAATGACAAAGTTATGACCGTTTTAGTGAACTCATGTCCTTTATATGACAGTCCTTGAAAGAACTTCATTTTCCCTTGAGGCGTTCTGGAGCGCCATCCCGAAATTTTGTGTACTCCATGGTGGAGATATTGTTTCCACATATGTATTGATAGAAGCCAGTAATGCCCTCTTGTTATTGGCTGTCACGCACGTACGTCACGGCATGCCACATGGCAAAAACAAGTAGAATAAGCCTTATAGTCGCCATTTTTTCTTGAATTTACAACCAAATGGGATTCCTTGGATCATATAGCAGTGCAGACTACAACGTTTGTCCTTTCCAGGTAGACTAATGTTTACACTGACCATAGTCGCTCGGATTTTCTTCCAAACGAGTGCGAATGGGTTCAGAAACTTGTGTGAAAAGCAGCGGCGAATGATGTTCTTTGACTTTCAAGGCAAAAAGTCCTAATTAGGGGACCAATTCGATGGTCATCCAAGACTCCTGGCGCAGGGGAGGAGTATTTTCTAGATTCCTATGCTCGTGGCGAGCATTTTGAGTACTTGTGGGTCCGAAACAGACTCTGAATGACAAAGTTGTGACTGTTTTATTGAACTCCGGTCCTTTATATGGTAGTCCTTGAAAGAACTTCATTTTCCCGTGATGCGTTGTGGTGCGCCGCCCCGAAATTTTTTGTCCTCCATGGTGGAGATATTTTCTCCATGTATGTATTAATCGATGCCAAGAATGCCCTCTTGTTATTGGCTGTCATGCATGTATGTTACGGCATGCCACTCGGCGAAAACAAGGCGAATAAGGCTTATAGTCGCCGTATTTACTTGAATTTACAACCAAATGGGATTCTCCGGATCATATAGCATGTGCGGACTGCAATGTTTGTCCTTACCAGGCAGATTAATGTTTACGCTCACCATAATCTCTCGGATTTTCTTCCAAACATGTGCGAATGGGTTCAGAAACTTGTGTGAAAAGCCGTGGCAAACGATGTTCTTTTTCTTTCAGGGGCAAAAAGTCCTGCTTAGTGGCGGAATTTGACGGTCCTCCAGGACTACTAGTGCAAGCAGAGAGTATTTTCTAGATTCCCATGCTAGTCGCGAGCATTTTGAGTACTTGTGGGTCCGAAATGGACTCCGAATGTCAAAGTTATGACCGTTTTAGTGAACTCCGGTCCTTTATATGCCAATCATTGAAAGAACTTCATTTTCCCGTGACGCGTTGTGGCGCGCCGCCCCAAAATTTTATGTCCTCCATGGCGGAGATATTGTCGCCACATGTGTCATTGTAAACTTGGAAAAAGGTGTCACAAATTGAACTCCCTTATGGTTAACATTTAACAGGAAAGGAACATTACCTCGATATATAGCTTTTCCAGGCACGGAAAGCATCTCAGGAAACTGACAACTTGCTCTAGGTTGGGGCCGAGAGATTCTAGTGCCAAGACCTTCACTGTGCGCAATTTCGGGGTCAAGCTTGTCAACATCATTTTCTGGATGATAGACGAACATACATCTTCAAATTAGAAATAATGTTAGTTTTTAGAAGGAGAGGTAGAAGGCTGCTGTTGTACCTAAACGGGTGTGGATCCAATAACAAGTTCGGAGTATTTGTCAGACGAGTAGCCCACCACTGTCAATTTCGGCGCAGAAATGACATTGATTCTTGTTGGACCTTCTTGATCAACTACAAGTAATCTCTCAAGTGCAGGTGTGTCCTGGATGACCATACCGTGGTCCACATCTTGTGATGTCTTCTTGCCGCACCAGCAACACACATAATGGTCCGGAGAGTCATGGAGGTGACGTGGAAGCTACTCAACCCATTGATCGCCTGAAGACGAAGGTACTTGAGTGTAGTACATCCACGGAGCAGGCGCTCCATGTCACCGTTTGGGAGGCAGACGGCGACGAGCTCGAGGTGCTTCAGTAGTGGTAGAATAAGAGCGGGCACGTCATTAAGGAGGGGAATGGCAGTTCCTGAACATGGCGACGCGCAGCATGGGCGTAAGGCGGAGCGCGGACATTGGCAGCGAGCGCATATGCCCATCATCAAAAGTGATATCCTCGAGCTGATCTAGGGCGGGGGATCGGAACCAGTCGTCAAGCTTGGATCGGTCCTTGCCGTTGGAACAGAAATAGCCCATTCTAAGGCATCTGGTTGGGCCAAGGTGACTGCCGAGGATCTTGGAAGACACATCCAAGCTTTGGCGATAGCCATGGCAGAGCTCGTGGGTGTCGATGAGGTCGAGAGGGGTGGAGTTCCATATGGGGCTCCACCGCCGGGAAAGGACGGTTGTCCGCGCCGCATATTTGATTGGGAGGAGGGAGATGATGACTGTCAACATAACATCGGGGAGGCTGCTGATGAAGTCTAGGCCTGCTAGAGTCGCTTGCGGTTCTAGGTTGCCCTGCCTCGGCTTGTTGGCAGTCTCGTTCTCCACCTCTGGAGTCTCCTTGTCAACGACACTTTCTGATAGAAGTGGGAGTACAGAGAATATTTAGTTAAAATAGGGCAATAGAAAAGTGTATTGGTAACTAGAAGTTATTAGGTAGGAATATAGTAAGCAAATGGAATAACAATTGGTTGCTTAAATACTACACAATTCATTTGATATTGCTGGGGAAGTCGACATCCAGATACTTGAAAAGAAAACTTACTTCAAACAAAGTCTGGACGGATGATATCGTTGGGGAAGTTAGCATATATCTCATGACCAGGCTCTTTTATGTGAAGTGCAATTTTAGTGCCAGCTTTCAGTACATAAATCTTAGAAATTTCTTTCCAAAGGCCAGTGCCAAAATAGGAGTCACCACGTTCATCTAGTCTTATAGTAGCAACGATTGTAAATCCATGGTTTGTGTTTAGTATGACATCCCTGCAGTATTGATTTATGTAAAGGGAAAGATTGTGCACTACAGATTCGGTTGCATAGCAAGGGACGCACTGCAGAAAATGGTAGGATTGTTAAGGAAAATATGGTAACATGCAAATATGGGCCCAAATTGAAAGAACTATACAACAGTTGAAATCGAAGGACAAAAATCTATAATTAAACAGATAGGGCAAACATGATGTCATGGAAATATGAGAGTAATCAAAAGAAAAATACATCATTAATTTGCCTAATATAGAAAGAAGAGGGAACATCCCCTTTGACGTATATGGTGCATGTGGCACCTTTTATCCAAATTTAGCAATATTTAGTATATGTTCAAGAAAGTAGGCCATGCCAACCGATTTAGGGTGCGATTGAACATGTCGCGCGCATCCTCAAGTCATCTGGTACGGTGAGATGGAACTGCATGGATGTCTGGCAGAGGCCGCAAAGTCCTGATGTGTCTGTGCACTGTATACTCTATGAATGAAAGAAAACCCTCAAATCAGCTCGAATAAAAATGAATTCACGGCGATTTTGGCCGAGTGATTAAAGGAGGCAGATGAACTGGGACAAGAGATGAGATAATATCTCATTAAATTAGTTACCTTGTTGTCCAGGAGAAAGGACCCTCAGTACGGCGGATTCCCCAACCGAGTGGAGCTGGGTTGACCGCGAGCAGCGTCGAGAAAATCGATGGCGATAGGCGGCGGCAAGCAGAAGTGGCGAAATGCGGTGGGGTTTGACGGCAGCCTCGCGGCGGCGGCAGGCGTCGAGCTAAGTGGTTGCCGCCGCGATAGGCGGTGCCATGCATAGACGCGGAGGAGCTTGTGCGGGTGTGAATGGGGACTAGAGGCAGTGGCGGGCGGGGTGAGGGTTTTTGTGACGTGGCGATGGTAAGGGTTTTCTTTTTTCTTTTTTGAATTGGGTGGTGAGGGTTTTTTGTCCCACAAAGAATTTCGGAGGCAACGGTTTGCTAGAGCCAACCATGTGTGATTGACGCAACAAGCAAAATGAAAGTCATTGCACACGGTTCCAATTTTGGGAACAGTGTGTGATTGACGTACTACCTCCGTCCTTATTTATTGGTCCCCCTTTGTAATTTGTACCAAATTTTGACCAAATATTTAACTAAGAAATTTTTATGCATGTCACCAAAAATTATATCATTGAACTCTTTGTTCAAATACGCATCCAACGATATAGTTTTTGCTGACCTGCACTAACATTTTGTCAGTTAAATCTTTGGTCAAAATTTAACACAAATTACAAAGGGGACCAATAAACCAGGATGGAGGTAGATTCCATCAACCGAACTGATTGCATCCATATCGCACATTTACACATAAGTAAACATAGATTAAACATACTCAGACATAGACAATAAGCGTACACAAGCATAGTTCAACCTTAAGTACATAGTTCAACCGTCATTATGCATACTCAAGCGTACATAGTTTGATCCCACATCTCATCTCATCTGCCGGCACGACCCCGAAGCTTCTCCAGGTACCCGGCGTACGCGGCATGCGCCACCCTGCGAGAATACTTCTGCTTGATGGAGCCACCGGCTCGTCCTCTTGCATGCGCCAGAACACTTCCATACGCGTCATGAAGCTTTTGGTTACAAAATGGGCATCAATAGCCGCCGTCCCAGGTCCTAATACGCCTGTTATGCATTCCCGCATAAATCTGCCTCAGGATTTGACTCTTGTACCTCCTCTGGCCATCTTCATCCTCGTTGTCCACATCGTCAGACAACACCTATACAAATAGTAAAAAATGTGGCGTCAAATTAATGTTTACGAACTAATCTCTAGCGAAAATTTGGCAGTTGCCAAAATTTGGCATCAAATCAATGTTTACATGCCGTGAAGTAGGATTAGGAATTTATGGTTATTTTTTTATACATATCCAGAGATTATGGTTTGATTTTTAAGCACGGTCGTCTATGTAGAGACCAATCTTGAAGAAAATAATGGCACAAACATATATGTAGGTCATTCAAAATCAATAGTCAAGTCTTGGCTAGGAATTTTTAGCATGAACACTAACCCTAGTCGGATTACTAGCAGAAATCTTTTGCACAGATGGAACAACTAATCACTTTTCACTTGTACCATTCTAACGAAACTTACTCGGATTTCATGGATTGTGAGAACATAACCATAGGATTTCTATTCCAAAAAGGTGGGGGCACAAGTAACTAGAGAAACCCTAGGATCTATTTGACACATAAATGGGTATAGATGACTAACCAGTTGTCCATCGTCGTCGGAGTCGTCGCCGGAGTGGTCGTCGCTCGAGTCGTCACCAGAGTCGGTGTGGAACTCTGCCTCAAGCTGTGGAAGCTCGACACCGTCGATGACGTTAGGGTGCAGCGATACCTCCCCGGCGGTGACGGCAACCTCTGTCTCCATCTCCACGCCATGCTCTGGTGCTTCAGCAGCCTCAGTGTCGCCACTCCCTCCGATGGGGCGCTTCGGCGACATCCTCATACACTGACGGCTTTGAGGAGTGAGAGTGGCGTCGAGGATGCAAGCTGAGAGAGAGAATTGTGTGTGTGGCGAGGATGGGGGTGTGTTGCCTCTCGGGCGCACCATTAATATGGAGTAGTGGGAGAGAGGTGGGCGGTGGTCAAAACGATGGCTCGCCTACCGTTGTTTCACAGCTACTCGCATGCCTCGCGATGACACTACGCATCGAGCACGCTTCCGTCAATTCACACACCTGCACGCATGCCTCCCAGTCTGCCTGCGCGGCGGACTGCTGCATGCATCCCATCAACTCACGCCTCCTCGCATGGCACACGGGTCGTGTGGCGGCACATATATTGTTTTTATATTTGGATGATTAATGCTGCCGCTTTATTGCTTAACTGAAGCATGGCACATATCCATTGTTGGTCTAACACTCATGGTTTGAATTAATAATCCGTTTGGGATATTGGTTCCCAATTATTAATAATCTCCTGTTTGTAAGAAGATAAAGATTACATCAAAACTGGTCTCAAATTTGACAAAAAAGTACAATGCCACTTTGTATTGGCGTCCATATGACAACATGATAAGTTTCATGAACTTCAAATAAGTTTTGGATGTACTAGAATTTAAAAATCAAGATTCTCAATGTTTGAAAATTTCTTGCACGGGGAGTATACATGCACCCAGTGAGACACATGTGTTTTTGCAATCCAATTAGGTGCACTGTCACGTGTGTATCTGGCTCAAATTTGAATTTTTGCACATTATACCCGTAGAAAATCAACCAATGTACTAAAACGTCTTAATGATCTCTGTTTCTTTTTGAAATTAAAACGTCCCTCCTTTGGTAACATATGTTCATCGCGGGATAATTTAACATGCATCATAGTTGCAGTGGATTCGCGGTGTGTGTGTGGGTGTGTGCGTCTAGGGCATGGCGGGTGGCTCGCAGTACACTACAAGTTGTGAGCCACCATGTGGGTTGGCCATTTTGTTAGGCAGGAGCCACATCAGAGTCGTGAATTCGTTATTTAAAACATTACACAATCCTTTCATACGTACATGTTTTGGCCACATGCAGTCGATGGTTGTCCTACACGACACTCGATACTCACGTGTGACGCTTTCTATGGGCCCGCTAGGTCGTCCTCCATCACTTTGACGAACAGCCGGCAGTGAGGTTAATTTGACCAGCATGGTATAATATTTTTTGTTTGTGTTATGGTGGGAGTATATATAGTATGCGTCGAAGAGGTTTGAGGGGACTAGCATATATACTATACGTACGCGTCCGTGAACAAGTACACCTCACTCAGTGTCGGGACTTTTTGGTTTCCGAGGCACAAGCCACATCAAAGTTGTTAAATTGGCTATTCAAATATCACACAACACCTCTTTGGGCCACATGCATGCAGGCGGTGGTTATCCTAGCTAGCACACTCACGTTTGACGCTTCCATCTGTGGGCCCACGAGGCCATCATCGATGCATGCATCACTTTGACCTACATCGGGAGAGGTTAATTAATTTCACCATCGAGGAGGGTTCTTTTTGGGTTGTATTACAATAGAACATATAGTATGCATCGAAGAGGGGGAAGGGGACCATCATATGTAGTACGCTTCATGAACCCCGCTCTGTGTGGTGACTTTACGGTTTCTGAGCCATGTGGCACATCAAAGTTGTGCATTTTGGGTATTCAACATATGTTTGGCCCACATGCAAAGTGATGGTGGTTGTGCTCTCGCACCCACTTAAGTGATTATCAGTGATATCGATGCTTTCCATCTGTGGGCCCGATTGGTCCATCACTACTTTTTGCCTGACAACGAGAGAGGTTTACTTGACATAGGAGGGGATTTTTTTTGTAATACGGTATATATATAGGTCATGCTCTGGGATGACATGATACAGTTTGAGCACACACACATGCATGTGTACGCATGAATCCCTCCCATCGAGTCGAAGTGGCTAGTGCAACGACACGTCATGAACCGATCTCGCTCTGTGTGGGGGCTATACAATTTTCAACGCACGCGCCACATCAATGTTGTGAAATGGTATTCAAACATGCATGCACGCATCACCTCCATACATATGCATGTAGTGCTCGTCTTCGAATGGTACACTCCCTCACGTGGTTATCGGCGACAAGCCTATATATTCGTGGACCTGCGTGGACATCCATGATCACCTTGACCGACAACAAGAGTTACCATGACGGATTCTTCCTTTGGTTCGTGTTATCGTAGTATAGTTTGTGGTGAGATTCAGACCTAATTAAGTTTGAGTGCATACTATGCACGCATGCATGCATCCCCGTCATCGGCTTCAAGTGTGGTGTGACATACATATGCATCATCAACCTAACCCTCACTCAGTGTGGGGATTTCTGGTTCGAAAGCACGGTGCCACATCAATGTTGTTCCATTGTGTATTCAAAACACACCTCTCCATACATATGTTTTGGGACACACCCATGAAGTGGTTGTCTTCGGGGACTAGCTACTTGCGTGATTATTGGGAGCTAGCGCATCTCCAGTGTCGCATGGACGGCCATCACTTAGACCAACAACAAGAGAGAGGTTCTACGACCAAGGTGGATTATTCTTGGTCCTTTTTCCGATCCATCTTGGTGAGATGCCTCTCTGGCCCGCCGACTAAAAGTGGGTGTGTGTGGGGGGGCTGCTACTTTGCACTTTGCTAGGTGAACCTCGGTTGGGGGGGGCATGCATTCATAGCTTAGGATTCCTTTTGTGCCGACACGAGGGGGGCAAGCAATATTGTGCGCTTTGCGAGATAGGTGCCACATCAAAGTGGCATTTGGTATTTGAACATCAAACCACCCTTTTCATACATCAATTTGGTCCACATGCAAGTGTGTTCGTGTTCTGACCCTCTCCCGCGTCATTTTTCACCAAATTTATGAACATTAGACAAGTCGGGTGACGTAACAGACACGGTTCACTCACACTAACCATGTGCCACGCCGGTGCCCCTGTCAAGCACATCCGCATAGTACATTGGGCTCCACGAGGCTTCCCCTCTCAAAAATATCTACCCGCCTGCAGCTTTTTTCCATTTGATAACACACGGTTATTATGTTTCAATAGTGTGTGTTGTTTCATGTTCCCAATCCTGCCTGCATCCCTCAAAAATATCTGCCCGCCTCAAGGGTTTTTCTGTTTCATAACTCATGGTTG
The DNA here is from genome assembly GCF_018294505.1 of Triticum aestivum. NCBI lineage: Eukaryota > Viridiplantae > Streptophyta > Magnoliopsida > Poales > Poaceae > Triticum > Triticum aestivum. Next base: position 170,349,894 of record NC_057796.1, read on the forward strand.
TTATCTCCAGACCGTGTGCGATGCACCATCATCCAAATTTTCAATAGCCCCGACATTTCACTCCCACGTAGTAAAATTTTCAGTAGCCGCGTTATTTCCTCAAACACCCCCCCACAGACACACACACCAAAACCTCCTGGGGCGCGCGCGCGCACACACACACACACACCCTCCCTCACTCGAAACCCTAGCAAGGTCCCGCCGCCGTCACCACAGTCGCCGCCGCAAGGCCTCCATTGCCAACATCTGCCGGTTTGCCCGTGCAGCTTACCCACCGATCTCCATACCCAGGGCGCCCTGTGTTTCTTAGTTGACGCCTGCCAAACGCCCCCTTTCCCACAGATCCCCATCCCTCCCTCCAGAGCGTTGCAACCTAAGCCCAGTTACGCTTCCCGTGGAGCTCGAGGAGTGACTGGCCCAAAAGAGGTGTATCCCGGTCTCTTCGCCCGACGTCGCCGAGGCAGCTGATGACCATTACTCACCGCAGGCACTCAATCAGGGGACTAGAGTATGTGGGTATGTCGCGGACGCCGGCTACGACATCGAGGTCGTCGACAGCGACGGCCTGAGGCGGGCTATGTCACAGGTTTAGTGGCCCACCCCAACCCCTCGGGTTGAACCGTCGTCGATCTCATCCATGGCCCGCCGCTGATCTCCTCTCGCTCGCTGTCAAGAATTTCCCATCCTACATCGCCATCGAGCTCCTTATGTCATTTTTGAAGGACACGTTCAGCGACGCTGGCTTGGGATCCACAACTTCCAAGTCAGACCTCATCGATGGCGACCACAAGGAGGGCACCCTCTCCGGCTCTTCCAAGGGGAAAGAGCCCATCTGCTCTTCCAAGGGGAAAGAGCCCGTCTGCGACATCAGGGAGGGCACCATACAGTCACGCTCTTCCAAGGGGAAGGAACCCATCTGCGACAACATGGAGCGCATCCAGGGTCCGTGCTCTTCCCATGGGAATGAGCCCATCTGTGACAAGTGAGGAAACCCATGATTTTTTTTTTGCCGTGCCTCTTCACAGGGGGGAACCCATGATTTGTTTTGTCGAGCCCCTTTTGTAGTGTAGTGAGAATATGTCCAGTTTTAAATGCTATATTTGGTTGTTTGCAGTATGCCTTGTTTATTTTAGTTGTTCGTAATGTGATGCTCCATATGTGCAATTATTTACTGTGCAGTACATTTCATCAATCCAGTTTTAAACATACTGATAGGAATGCATATATTTGCTTGTTGTTAAGCCTGTTATTGCTAGCATATGCCTCTTTTAAAGTTTTTTGATTGTTCGGTTGTTTGTAGTTAGCATATGTCCAGTTTCAAATGCTATCTTTGGTTGTTCGTAGTATGCCTTGTTTGTTTCAGTTATTCACAACGTGATGTTCTATATGTGCAAGTATGAACTGTGCAGTTCAATTTCATCAATACTAGTTTCAACAATACCACTATGAATGGCTATATTTGGTAGCCGCATCTTGTAGTGAACACGCCTTTCCATTTTTATTTAACAATAACAAGTGTACTTAGACCGGCACAATACCAGTTTGAATGACTATGTTTGCTTGTTGTTAAATGTTAGGCATGTTGCAGTTAACACACCTTTCCACTTGTTTTGCTTTACTAGCATGCTTAAACCTGCACACTGAAGCTATCTTTTGGAGATTATTTTGTCTGCCATGGATAATTTTGGTTGATGTTTAGCCTGTTGATCTTAACATGCCTCTCAATGTACCTACACAGGACAATTTTGGGAACAACTGCTGTTTTCCATCGAGGTTAGTTTCATCCCATGGCTTATATATACGCACGTTGGACTGAAACATAGCTATCTTGCTGTCGGGTGGATGTGTGGAACGTTTCTGTGGACTCGACTGAACCTCTGCATGTACTTCCGTAGAGTCTCTCCTTCCTTTCGCGGGAGAAGCTGCAAGTCGCTGGGCCGCCCTGGTTCTTGATGACCGCTCGTGAAGGCGCCAATGAAATCATGGCACAGGTCTGCCCAGGTCGAAATGGAGTTCTCCGGCAGGTGCATCAGCCAAGACCTCACATTTGGCTTGAGCGCCAAAGGGAAGTAGTTGGTGAATACCTTCTCATCCCTTCCCCTGGCAGCTTGAACAGCGATGGTGTAGATGCTCAAGAACTCTGTCGGGTTCAAACTCCCATCGTACTTCTCTGGAATCTCTGGCGTGAACATGCGAGCGGATGGCCAATGGACTATCCGCAACTCATGGGTGAAGGCAGAGAACCCAGCCTCGAAAGGCAGGTACCCGCCTTCGGCGAGTGCAGGCTCGTCGACGTTGGGGCCATCGCACCTGTTGGATTGGCGATGGGTGTCGCGGCATCGCTCGATGGTGACATGCGCGCCTTCCCTTCACCTATCCTCCAGGACTCGCCATTGGCCTTGACGCGCTCGAGGGTCGAACGAAGCCATCGAGACGTCGTCGGGTTCTTGGTCGCATGGCTCCCGCGCCAGCTACCGCGGAAGGGACTGCACCGTAGGGGTGGCCCCTTCCACAAGACCAGCAGCGTGGACCGTTGTCGTTGCTTAGGGAGGTCGTGGTGGGCCAGCCCGCGGCGATCCTCCTGCCTCGGCGAAACCAATCAGGCTCTGAATGGTGGCCCTCCACTCATCCATCTGATCGGCTGCCGGTGGGAATCCCAACAGCAGTTGGGCCCACGCCATGGCCTCTGAAGCAGTGCTTGGCATGGATTTCGATGAAGATATTAACATCGCCCGAGTCCTGATGGTGCCGGCAGTGGTCGCGCCATGCTCTCGTCGTCACGAGCCAGTCACCAAGATGGCGTAGTGACGAAGTGGAGGCGCTTGTGGACCAGCGGCACTGTTTGGTGCATTGGCTGGGTCAGCGTGCTCTGGGGGTGGCACATGCCCTGCGGTCGCGCTAGTTGCAGGGGCGACTGGAGGATTGTGATTCACCTCGGAGCGAGTGCCACCACTGTGGTTGTGCCCTTCGGCCGGGCGAAGAGGTGCAGACGGAACGATCTCTCCACCCGTACCTCGCGGAACGTGGCCGCCGGGATGCTGTTGGTGTTGTCCTTCTCTGATGCCTCCTGCTCCCATTTCGGCCATAGGGGAGGTGGTGACGCCGCCGCCTGCGTCGACCACATCCCCTGCAGCGTCCATGTCCCCAGGTGTCCCCATAGCCCCCACTGCATCGGTGGTCGCATGCGGCGGGGCCTTCGAGGAAGATCGCTGGGCGGCGGCACTGGGTTTCTAGTTGGGCGCCATGGGTGATCGAGCCGTCGAAGAAGAGAACGGTGATGAAGATGACGTGCTATGTACGTTTCTCGGGTTCGCGCAAGCACTTCCCCCTACCTGGCGCGCCAAAGATGTCAGGGGAAACCACGACCACCTATGGGGCAATGAGCCCCTTGTGGTCCGGCAGCAGGGATGAGCACATTGCACAAAGAGCGGACAGCGTTTCGCAGCATGGTAGAGATCACACGGGCGATTTTACCCAGGTTCGGGCCGCCTGGAGGAGTAAAACCCTACTCCTGCTTTGGCGGATTGATGGTGGATTGTGGTGGAAACGCAGTGCTCTAGCCCGGCAGGGTTGCCTCGGGGCGAGAGCAGCTACGCGTTTATGAGTGTACAAGGGTCTGAATCCTTTCTATGGTTGCCACGGGCCTCCTTTTATAGATCAGGGGGACACCAGAATGGCAGGTCAGTCATTACGCACTGATTAGATAGCAACAGTGCTATCATACCTAACTCTGCAGACAGGGCGGAGCGCATTAAATGCGTCGCTTAGTGTGACATCAAGGTCTGCCCAGCAAGCCTTGCTGGGCTGTTTGGCCACCTTCTCTCGTGTCTGCATGACACGTCGCTGGATGGGTGTCATTTGTAGGTGATTTCCATAGGAAGTGGCTGCCATGTGGCAAGAAACAGCCACTTAGTCACTTGCAGGCTTGACATCACACCGATTCGTGACTTGCGTCGCTGTGAGGTGGTGCGGTGGAGCCTTGGTGGGGTAGTGCGCCCCCGTAAGCCCCTACAGGCCTGCCGGGACAGTCTTGAGGCTTGCTTCTGGGGTAACCCCAACCTCGCCAGGCTCGCCTGCCCGGCAAGGGGGGGGGGTTCTCCCTTAGTGGTATCTTGCTTCTTTGGCTTCAACTTGGTCTTCTTGATCTGCACTTTGATTCTTCAAAGAACTGATCTCTTTGTGCTTGGTCTGGTGTTGGATGTTGTAATCTTGATCTTGGGCCTATGCACGGTCTGGGGAACAGACCCAGGGTTTGTTGCACCAAAACTCTCTCTCCTCCACTTCTACATTTTGATGCACGGGAAAAGACAAAGAACGCGCGGGCGGTGTTGCCGTTGACAGTATCTGGATGTGTCCACAAGTAACGGTACCAGTTTCACGTACTCATAGTAGTATATGTAACAAGTTTAGGAACAAAAGTGACCGTGACGGACAAGTTAGGCTAGTAGTAGTAATATTTTCTCCTAATAATTAAATGCATGGATAAATTTTTATGTTTATGACTTCTTACAACTAATTTGATACGGCTGTAGGAGAACATTCAATTGATTAAAACATAGGTTTCATTCAGTCTGACTGCGACTTTCCATTCATACCACAATCAAACTAAAATAAATGGAAAAGATAAATCTGAAATGTTTGGATTTTAAGCATGGCAATCCGAACGTTTTTCATGGCAAATTTAGATCACGCGGCGGCGACGGAGGCGTCTTGCGGCAGGAAGTGGCTCCTCTGTGTTTATCGGTGTGTTGTCGGGACACTGAGCAGCGGCTACGGCGGCGTCGTGCACCGTTGTTGGCGTACTCCTGGACGTCGGCCCTAGCTTCAAGGAAGGCCGGAATGTTCTAGACTTCGGTCTCCAGGAGACAGTCAACTGGCGGGAGGCGGCGGCTGGCGTTGGTGCAAGGAACCAGTCGACGACGGTGATCCATGCCGCAGATGGGGGCACTGGCACCGGTGCGAGGACACGCGCTTGCAACGGCACGATGGAGACAGTCGTGTGCACGGGCAATGACACGGGCACGCGTGTTAGTGCATGCACGGGCGCATGCGCTGGCAGGTGCATGGGCACATGAAAGTCAGCGGGGACCTCGTGGACCGGCGTGGCTTCAACTTCGCGACAATGTACGGCTCCCATCCCATCAATGCCACGGGGATGGGCGCTGGCACAGTCGGGGCGACGGGAGTTGGAACGGGAGCGGGGACAGGCGCGGCGTCTTCCCGCAAGGCCAGTTCAAGCTCGTCCCAAAGTGCCTTATGTTCTTCAGACTCCGGCTGGGTGTCTTCCTCAAGAAACCGGAAGACTAATGGCAGCCCATCATGATGCGGCATGGCATATGGTGAGGTCAGGCTGGTTGGAGGTAGACGACAAGAGAATCATAGAGGAAGAGAGAAGATTGTAGCGAGGCCGGGGAGTGCGGCGGTAATTTAAACTGCGGCGCTAGGACCATTAAAAGTGGGGGCAGTTGGGAGGAAGGTGGGCGGCGGAGCCTAGTCAAAGGGCTCACCTCCCGGTGAGCATGCGCACGGCCTCCTCGCACACCTCCCGATTAGCCTGCACAGTGGCTTGGTCGCACGCCTCCCGGTCAGCCGGTGCAGCGGTCTGCTCGCACGCCTCCCGTCGACTCACACGCTTGCTCGGACGACACCTGCCGATGAGAAGTAGACTCGTGGTGGCACGTAGGTCTAACGTCCATGGTTTAAATAGTGAAACCATTCGTGTTAACGTGATGGGTCTTTGTTCCAAAATACCTTGGCTCTTCGTTTGTGCAACTTTTCATAAGAAGCTTGTCTCAAATTGAACAAAAAAATTACGACAGCCTATTTGTGCCATATCACGAGACCATGCCCAGTTTCATGAACTTCAGTTCATTTTTGGATTTTCTTTAATTTAAAATCCGGGATTCGGAACAGTATCATAACCTGCATCATCAAATAAATTTTCAAGCGATACATCTTTACTGTTGTCGATGTTAATATTTCTTAAGAAAAGATTTGGTCAAACATTTTGCTTAGTTCGACTTTAGACAAGTTATATATGCAGACTAAAAGGATAATCCCTCCATACTAGTGCATTGCCTGATATAGTAACTGTAATAGGCATGAACAAACAGAGCTCCATTCTTTGCTCATCCTGGTATAGTACTATTAGTACTGGGCTATGGAGTTGACGGGTGACCTTGGGTGACGGTGACCGAGGGAACTGAACCGTGCTCGTCACGGTAGGTAAGGTGGCTTAGTTACTAAAGCATCCATCCATTGTTCATCAGTAGTCATTATGGACCAGGGACATCAAGGGAATTTCCTAGGGCTGGAATTCTGGCTTCTAGATATTTCGACTCGAAACGGGAGCCTCAAGTGGAGGTGCGAAGTTTAATATCGCGGTTCTTTCGGATGGAGTTGGCTAATGTGCGTACCTCGCATGCCACTAGTAGGAAACGAGCCCGGATCTGGCTGGTATGCCGTCGGGTGCTACAATTCTATATGTATTACAATGCCCGTATTTTCCTTGCAAATAACTGGTCATTCCAAAAGGCACGGTAATTGATTTATGACGAGTTCTTGAATTAGCTTGAGTTTGTGATATAGTGATCTCAAAATGGATTTCATATTTCATGGTCTCCATGGTAAGTTTTTCATTGAAAATTCAAATTTAAAAGATGAACGGTATGGTGGTGAGAAAACTTTATATGTATTCAAGCATATGCGCACAAACACACACGAATACAACAACAATCCAGTAAGTATAGTGCATCTATTTTTACAAACCATGCATATATGACACGAATTCAAAAATAAAATGTAAGCCATGCATGGTCCTCAATTCAATATTTAAAATGCATAGTAAACTGAAACATGAATCTTAAGTCTAGTACTATCTGACATACGCGCACTCATTATTTCTCTTCATTTTTCGATCTCCATTTATGTCACACCCGCCCTCACACTCTCAACAAATGTATTTATAACATACAACCTCGTCGTGCCCTCATGACGGACCATCCCTCTCTCTCAACACACATAGGGTGCCTTTGTAAAACACCGTCACCATGCGCGCACGCACAAAGTCTGTCTAGTCCACTCTCTCGGTAACTATCTCCCTCCAGCCCTCACTACAGCTTCGCCGCACGATATCTCGATGTATCATCTTTAACATTCGAGTGTATGCTAGGCCACACTCACTGGATCTCTCCATCTATAAATGACTCGGTTGACCTCGCTTTCTCGCATCGTCTCACTCACACATAGACGCTCCCACTACACCTCTTGCATAGGCGGAGCTATGTAGATTGTCGGGGGGTAACCCCTCGACCTTAGATAAAATTGTGAAGCTCTATTTAGGATCGTTTAGATTATATTTTTTGAACATTATATTTGTCCCCACCCTCCCAAACACCGATGGGTTGTGCACCCCCCGGAGAGAATATCATGTGCCCCCACACCTTAGATGCTATATGGTGATACGAGTTCCTTGGAGCTTCTAGATCTGAGATATAGCAGCTCACAAGATGTCTTAATACTTTTACAAAAAACCTTAATGAGGTTGGGAATTGCACACAATTAGTACAAAAACTACTCAGCTGCCCTTGGATCCCGTATCCAACGGCCTTGAAGCTTGTATCACCGTAGCATCTAAGATGAGGGAGGACCTCATATTCTCTTGTACTCCCGCCATCCCAAAATTCTTGTCTTAGATTTGTCTAAATACGGATGTATCAAGTCATGTTTTAGTATTAGATACATCCGTATCTAGATGAATCTAAGACAAGAATTTTGCGACGGAGGGAGTATGTAAGAATTTCACTTGATACCTGATGTCTGCTACCTCTTGAGCTTGCGTTGGTTTTCCCTTGAAGAGGAAAGGGTGATGCAGCAAAGTAGAGTAAGTATTTCCCTCACCTTTTGAGAACCAAGGTATCAATCCAGTAGGAGACAACGCTCAACCAACCGAATACGTGCACAAACAACCACCAACTTGCACCCAATGCGATAAAGGGGTTGTCAATCCCTTCACGGTTACTTGCAAAATGAGATCTGATATAGATGGATAAACAGTAAAGTAATATTTTTGGTATTTTTGGTTTATGGAATGGAAAGTAAAAGATTGCAACAAAAGTAAATTGGAAACTAAAATTATAGATCGGAAACTTATATGATGGAAAATAGACCCGGGGGCCATAGGTTTCACTAGAGGCTTCTCTCAAGATAGAACATATTATGGTGGGTGAACAAATTACTGCCGAGCAACTGATAGAAAAGGGCAATGTTGTGATGATATCTAAGGCAATGATCATGAATATAGGCATCCTGTTTGTATCAACTAGACCGACTCCTGCCTGCATCTACTACTATTACTCCGCACATTGGCCGACTCCGGCCTGCATCTAGAGTATTAAGTTCATAAGAACAGAGTAACGCATTAAGTAAGATGACATGATGTAGCGGGATAAACTCAAGCAATATGATGAAAACCCCATCTTGTTATCCTCGATGGCAACAATGCAATACGTGTCGGTTCCCCTTCTGTTACTAGGAAATTTGTATATAAAACTACTGTAAGAAAGTCAGAATTTTTTGACGCTCCTGTAATTTTTAAAAATTCTAGGACTGAGCGCAAAAGTTTCTGTTTTTTTAGCAAGATCAAATCAACTATTACCGTAGGCTATCCCAAAGGTCTTACTTGGCACGAACACTAATTAAAACACAAAACCACATCTAACGAGAGGCTATATGAATTATTTAAAGCAAAAAAGAACCTAAAAAGCAAAATAAAAAATAAAGTTGGGTTGCCTCCCAACAAGCGTTATTATTTAACGCCCTTAGCTAGGCATAAAACACGAATAGATCTAAGTATTATCATCTTTGGCATGCAATCCATAAGTGGCTCTCATAATAGATTCATAAGGCGGTTTAATTTATTTCTAGGGAAGTGTTACAGGCCTTTCCTTAACGAAAATTGAAATCTAATGTTTCCTTCTTTCATATCAATAATTGCACCAATCGTTCTAAGAAAAGGTCTACCAAGAATAATAGGTCATGTAGGATTGCAATCTATATCAAGAACAATGAAATATATGGGCACATAATTCCTATTTGCAACAGTAAGAACATCATTAATCCTTCCCATAGGTTTCTTAATAGTGGAATCCGCAATATGCAAATTTAAGGAACAATCATCAAATTCACGGAACCTAACACATCACATAGAGTTTTCGGAATCGTGGAAACACTAGCACCCAAATCGCACAAAGCATGGCAGTCATAATCTTTAATCTTAATCTTAATAGTAGGTTCCCACCCATCATAAAGTTTTCCAGGGATAGAAACTTCCAATTCAAGCTTTTCTTCTAAAGATTGCATCATAGCATCAACGATATGTTTAGTAAAAGCTTTGTTTTGACTATAAGAATGAGGAGAATTCAACATGGATTGCAAAAAGGAAATACAATCTATTAAAGAACAATTATCGTAATTAAATTCCTTGAGATCCGAAAGAGTGGGTTCATTGCTACTTAAAGTTTTGACCTCTCCAATCCCACTTTTATCAATTTTTGCATCATGATCTAAGAACTCCGAATCATTGGGACGCCTTCTAACTAAAGTTGACTCATCTCCAGTCCCATCTTTATCAAGATTTACATTGGAAAGCAAAGATTGAATAGGAGTCACGTCAATCACTTTAAGATCTTCATCATTATTTTCACGGAAACTAGAAGAACACGCTTTTATAAACCAATCTTTTTAGCACGCATCTTAACGGTTCTTTCTTTGCACTCATCAATGGAAATTCTCATGGCTTTGAGAGACTCATTGATATCATGCTTAGGTGGAATAGATCTAAGTTTCAAAGAATCAACATCAAGAGAAATTATATCCACGTTCCATAAGAATTCTTTAACACTATTATCAAATTCTAGCCAAATCATCAATCTTATGCAATTTTTCTTCAATCAAAGCATTGAAATTCTTTTTTGAATTCATAAATTCTTTAACACTATTCTCAAATTCAGAGGGCATATTATTATAATTTCCATAAGAATTGTTGTAGCAATTACTAGGAAACGGCCTAGGATTAAAATTGCCTCTATACGCGTTATTACCAAAATTGTTCCTACCAACAAAATTCACATCCATAGATTCATTATTATTCTCAATCAAAGTAGACAAAGGAATATCATTAGGATCAATAGGAGCACCCCTCTAGCAAATAATTTCATAAGCTCATCCATCTTTCCACTCAAAACATTAATCTCTTCAATTGCATGCACTTTTTTACTAGTGGAAGATCTTTCGGTATGCAATTGAGAATGATTAGCCATAATATTATCTAGGAGTTTGATAGCTTCTCCTAACGTAATTTCCATAAAAGTACCTCCCGCGGCCGAATCTAAAAGATTTCTAGAAGCAAATTTCAATCCGGCATAAAATTTTTGTATAATCATCTATAAATTCAAACCATGAGTTGGGCAATTTCGTATCATCAATTTCATCCTCTCCCAAGACTGTGCAACATGTTCATGATCAAGTTGCTTAAAATTCATAATATCGTTCCTAAGGGAGATGATCTTAGCGGGAGGAAAATACTTGGAAATAAAAGCATCTTTGCACTTATTCCATGAATCAATACTATTTTAGGCAAAGATGAAAACCAAGTTTTAGCACGACCTCGAAGTGAGAACGGAAATAGCTTCAATTTAACAATATCATTATCCACATATTTTTTCTTTTGCATATCACACAAATCAACAAAATTATTAAGATGGGATGCGGCATCTTCATTGGGAAGGCCGGAAAATTGATCTTTCATAACAAGATTCAGCAAAGCGGTATTAATTTCACAAGATTCCACATTAGTAGCGGGAGCAATCGGAGTACTAATAAAACCATTATTATTGGTGTTGGAAAAGTCACACAATTTGATATTCTCTTGAGTCATCATGACAAAGCACGCAATCCTACACACAAGCACACAAAACGCAAGCAAAGAAGACGAGCGGAAGAGGGTCGAAGAAAAGGCAAATCTTTTCAAAAATTGTTTTAGAAGTTGGGGAGAGGAAAATGAGAAGTGAATGACGAATAATCTAATGGGAGGGATGAGGGTTTATGATGGGTACTAGGTATGTCTCGGCTTGGCGTAGATCTCCCCGGCAACGGCACCAGAAATTCTTCCTGCTACACTTGGGCTTCCGTTGGTTTTTCCCTTGAAGAGGAAAGGGTGATGCAGCAAAATAGAGTAAGTATTTCCCCCAGCTTTTGAGAATCAAGGTATCAATCTAGTAGGAGACGACGGTCAAGCCACCGAATACCTGCACAAACAAACACCAACTTGCACGCAACGCGATAAAGGGCTTTCAATCCCTTCACGGTTACTTGCAAAGTGAGATCTGATATAGATGGATAAATGGTAAAGTAATATTTTTGGTATTTTTGGTTTATGGAACGGAAAGTAAAAGATTGCAACCAAATTAAATTGGAAACTAAAATTCTAGATCGGAAACTTATATGATGGAAAATAGACCCAAGGGCCTTAGATTTCACTAGAGGCTTCTCTCAAGATAGAAAATACTATAGTGGGTGAACGAATTTCTGCCGAGCAATTGATAGAAAAGCGCAAAGTTATGACGATATCTAAGGCAATGATCATGAATATAGGCATCACATCCGTATCAAGTAGACCGACTCCTACCTGCATCTACTACTATTACTCCACACATCGACCGACACCTGCCTGCATCTAGAGTATTAAGTTCATAAGAACAGAGTAACGCATTAAATAAGATGACATGATGTAGCAGGATAAACTCAAGCAATATGATGAAAACCCCATCTTGTTATCCTCGATGGCAACAATACAATACGTGTTGGTTCCCCATCTGTCACTAGCATCGAGCACCGCAAGATTGAACCCAAAGCTAAGAACTTCTCCCACTGCAAGAAAACCCAATCTAGTTGGCCAAACCAAATCGATAGTTCGAAGAGACTTGCAAAGATATCAAATCATGCATATAACAATTTAGAGGAGATTCAAATAATATTCATAGATAAGCTGATCATAAATCGACAATTCATCCGATCTCGGCAAACACACCGCAAAAGAGTAGTACATTGAATAGATCTCCAAGAACATCGAGGGGAACTTTGTAATGAGAATCAAAGAGAGAGAAGAAGCCATCTAGCTACTAGCTATGGACCCGTAGGTCTGTGGTAAAGTACTCACGCTTCATCGGAGAGGCAATGGTGTTGATGTAGAAGCCCTCTGTGATCGAATCCCCCTCCGGCAGGACGCCGAAAAAGGCCGCTAGATGGGATCTCACGGGAACAGAAGGTTGCGGTAGTGGAAAAGTGGTTTCGTGGCTCTCCTGGTAGGTTTTGGGATATTTGAGAATATATAGGCGAAAGAAATAAGTCGGTGGAGTCTCGAGGGGCCGACAAGGGTGGGGGCGCGCCCTACCCCCCTGGGCGCCCCTCCCAACCTTGTGGCCGACAAGGGTGGAGTTTCGTATTCCTTTCCGCAAAACTCTAAAATAAGGAAAAAACAGGAACTGGCACTTGGCTCTAGGTTAATAGGTTAGTCCCAAAAATCATATAAAATAGCATATTAATGCATGTAAAACATCCAACACAGATAATATAATAGCATGGAACACTAAAATATTATAGATACATTGGAGACGTATCAATGTCTACTATGCAACCTTCTTCTTGTAGACTCGTGTTGGGCCTCCAAGCGCAGAGTTTTGTAGGACAGTAGAAAATTTCCCTCAAGTGGATGACCTAAGGTTTATCAATCCTTGGGAGGCATAGGATGAAGATGGTCTCTCTCAAACAACCCTGTAACCAAATAACAAAGAGTCTCTTGTGTCCCCAACACACCCAATACAATGGTAAATTGTATAGGTGCACTAGTTCGGCGAAGAGATGGTGATACAAGTGTAATATGGTGGATAGTAGATATAGGTTTTTGTAATCTGAAAATATAAAAACTAGTAATAAAAGTGAGCAAAAACGGTATTGCAATCCTTGAAAATAAGGCCTAGGGTTCATACTTTCACTACTGCAAATTCTCTCAGCAATGATAACATAATTCGATCATATAAAAATCCCTCAACATGCAACAAAGAATCACTCGAAAGTTTCTAACGGAGAATGTAAGACAAAAACGTGCATCAACCCCTATGCATAGATTACCCCAATGTCACCTTGGGAATCCACGAGTTGAGTGCCAAAACATACATCAAGTGAATCAATACAACATCATTGTCACCACAGATCATATCCCATCGCAAGACATACATCAAGTGTTCTGAAATCCAATACTCAATCCAACATAACGAAACCTCAAAGAGCAAGACTCAATTCATCATAGGAAGGTAGAGGGGGAGAAACACCATATATTCCAACTATAGTAATAAAGATCGTGGTACATCAAGATCGTGCCAAATCAAGAACACGAGAGAGAGAGAGAGAGAGAGAGAGAGAGAGAGATCAAATATATAGCTACTGGTACATACCCTCAACCCCAAGGGTAAACTACTCCCTCCTCGTCATGGAGACCGCCGGGATGATGAAGATGGCTTCCGATGATGCTTTCCCCCTCTGGCAGGGTGCTGGAACGGGCTCTCGATTTGTTTTTCATGGCTACATAGGCTTACGGCGGCGGAACTTCTGATCTAGGGTTCTTTTCCGAGGTTTCTATATTTATAAGAATTTTTGGCATTGGAAACAAGTCAGGGGGTGCCCGAGGGGCCCACAAGCCCTAGGGGTGCGCCCTAGGGGGTAGGGCGCACCCCCTCGCTTGTGGTCTCCTCGGGACTCTTCTGGTCCAACTCCGGTGCTTCGGGGGTCTATTTTGGTCCATAAAAAATCACCGTAAATTTTTAGCCCATTCCGAGAACTTTTATTTCTCCACAAAAAACGACACCGCTATAGTTCTGCTGAAAACAGCGTTAGTCCTGGTTAGTTCTGATCAAATCATACCAAAATCATATAAAATTGTTGTAAACATGTCATGAATACTTCTGATAACCCACAAGTATAGGGGATCACAACAGTTTTCGAGGGTAGAGTATTCAACCCAAATTTATTGATTCGACACAAGGGGAGCCAAAGAATATTCTCAAGTATTAGCAGTTTAGTTGTCAATTCAACCACACCTGAAAGACTTAATATCTGCAACATAGTATTTAGCAGCAAAGCAGTATCGAAGTAACGGTAATGGTGGCAAAAGTAACAGTAGCAGTTTTTGTAGCAATCATAACAGTGGCAACGGAAAAGTAACTAAGCAAAAATCAATATGTGAAAAGCTCGTAGGCAATGGTTCAATGATGGATAATTATGTCGGATGCGATTCCTCATGCAATAGTTATAACATAGGGTGACATAGAACTAGCTCCAGTTCATCAATGTAATGTAGGCATGTATTCCGAATATATTCATACGTGCTTATGGAAAAGAACTTGCATGGCATCTTTTGTCCTACCCTCCCGTGGCAGCGGGGTCCTATTGGAAACTAAGGGATATTAAGGCCTCCTTTTAATAGAGTACCGGACCAAAGCATTAACAGTTAGTGAATACATGAACTCCTCAAACTACGCTCATCACCGGGAGTGGTCCCGATTATTGTCACTTCGGGGTTGCCGGATCATAACACATAGTAGGTGACTATTGACTTGCAAGATAGGATCAAGAACTCACATATATTAATGAAAACATAATAGGTTCAGATCTGAAATCATGGCACTCGGGCCCTAGTGACAAGCATTAAGCATACCAAAGTCATAGCAACATCAATTTTAGAACATAACGGATACTAGGGATCAAACCCTAACAAAACTAACTCGATTACATGGTAAATCTCATCCAACCCATCACCATCCAGAGAGCCTACGATGGGATTACTCACGCACGGCAGAGAGCATCATGAAATTGGTGATGGAGGATGGTTGATGCTAACGATGGCGACAGATTCCCGTCTACGGAGCCCCGAACGGACTCCAGATTAGCCCTCCGGAGGAAGATTAGGGCTTCGCGGCGCCTCCGTATAGTAAAACGCGATGAATCCTTCTCTTTGATTTTTTTCTCCCCGAAAGTGAATATATGGAGTTGGGGTTGAGGTCGGTGGAGTCCCAGGGGCCCACGAGGCAAGGGCGCCCCAGGGTGGCGCGCCCAGCACCCTCGTGGACAGGGTGTGGGCCCCCTGATGTTGATTCTTTTGCTAGTATTTTTCATTAATTCCAAAACGTGTCTCCGTGGATTTTCAGGTCATTCCGAGAACTTCTATTTCTGCACAAAAATAACACCATGGTAGTTCTGCTGAAAACAACATCAGTCCGGGTTAGTTCCATTCAAATCATGGAAGTTAGAGTCCAAAACAAGGGCAAAAGTGTTTGGAAAAGTAGATACATTGGAGACGTATCAACTCCCCCAAGCTTAAACCTTTGCTTGTCCTCAAGCAATTTAGTTGACAAACTGAAAGTGATAAAGAAAAACTTTTACAAACTCTGTTTGATCTTTTTGTTGCAAATATGTATAGCCAGCATTCAAATTTTCAGCAAAGATTATGAACTAACCCATACTCACAATAACATTTAGGTCTCATGTTTACTCATATCAATGGCATAATCAACTAGCGAGCAATAATAATAAATCTCGGATGACAACACTTTCTCAAAACAATCATAACATGATAAGATGGTATCTCGCTAGCCCTTTTTGATACCGCAAAACATAAATGCAGAGCAGCCCTGAAGATCAAGGACTGACTAGACATTGTAATTCATGGTAAAAGAGATCCAGTCATACTCAATGTAAATTAATAGCAATTCATGCGAATGACAGCGGTGCTCTCCAACTGGTGCTTTTTAATAAGAGGATGATGGCTCAACATGAAAGTAAATAGATAGGCCCTTCGCAGAGGGAAGCATGGATTTGTAGAGGTGCCATAGCTCGAGTTTTGAACCAGAGATAAATAATATTTTGAGTGGCATACTTTCATTGTCAACATAACAACCAAGAGATCTCGATATCTTCCATGCTACACACATTATAGGAGGTTACCAAACAGAATGGTAAAGTTTATACTCCCCCACCACCAACAAACATCAATCCATGGCTTGTCCGAAACAACGGGTGCCTCCAACTAACAACAATCCTGGGGGAGTTTTGTTTGCAATTATTTTGATTTGATCATGGGACTGGGCATCCCGCTTACCGGCCATTTTCTCGTGAGTGATGAGAGGAGTCCACTCATCGTGAGAATAACCCACCTAGCATGGAAGATATGGACAACCCTAGTTGATACATGAGCTATTCGAGCATACAAAACAGAATTTCATTTGAAGGTTTAGAGTTTGGCACATACAAATTTACATGGAACGGCAGGTAAATACCGCATATAGGAAGGTATGGTGGACTCATATGGAATAACTTTGGGGTTTATGGAAGTGGATGCACAAGCAGTATTCCCACTTAGTACAAGTGAAGGCTAGAAAGAGACTGGGAAGCGACCAACTAGAGAGCGACAACAGTCATGAACATGCATAAAGATTAATCAACAATGAGTGCAAGCATGAGTAGGATATAAATCACCATGAACATAAATATCATGGAGGCTATGTTGATTTTGTTTCAACTACATGCGTGAACATGTGCCAAGTCAAGCCACTTGAATCATTCAAAGGAGGATACCACCCTATCATACCACATTACAACCATTTTAATAGCATGTTGGCACGCAAGGTAAACCGTTATAAACTCCTAGCAAATTAAGCATGGCATGAGCAACTATAATCTCTAATTGTCATTGCAAACATGTTTCATTCATAATAGGCTGAATCAGGAACGATGAACTAATCATATTTACAAAAACAAGATAGGTCGAGTTCATACCAGCTTCTCTCATCTCAATCAGTCCATCATATATCATCATTATTGCCTTTCACTCGCACGACCGAACGGTGTGGATAATAATAATAGAGCATGTGCATTGGACTAAGCTGGAATGTGCAAGCATTCAATACAGGGGAGAAGACAAGGTAATATGGGCTCTTGGTTAAATCAACAATAATGCATATGAGAGCCACTCAACATTTTCATCACGGTCTTCTCCTCTCGACCCCCAAAGAATAAGAAAAGAAATAAAACTATTTACACGCGAAAGCTCCCAACAAGCAAAAGAAGAATGAGAAATCTTTTTGGGTTTTCTTTTAATTACTACTACAGGCATGGAAAGTAAACTAGCTAAAAGCTACAACTATTTTTTTTGGTTTTTCTTAAGGTTTTCCAAATACACAAGAAGAAGGCCTAGAAAAGAAAATAAACGAGCATGGATAGTACAATGAAAAAAGTATGAGCACCGACAACTGGCATGAGTGTGTGAACATGAATGTAATGTCGGTGAGAAATACGTACTCCCACAAGCTTAGGCTTTTCGCATAAGTTGGTCTATGGCCACTGCTGGCCTGGAGGATATCCAAAGTCGTAGCTGGGGTCGTACTGAGATGCAACAGCTACTGCCTGAAGAGCTGCAGCTTGGAGACGAGCTGCCTCCGTCCTCCTCTCATACTCGTTCGCCTCCTCCCACTAGTGCAGAACCGGGCTTTAGCGCCGGTTCATAAGGGCCTTTAGTGCCGGTTCTGCAACTGGCACTAAAGAGTGGAGACTACAGGCCCCCCCTTACTACCGGTTCGGCACGAACCGGCGCTAAAGTGCCACCACGTGGCACGAGCCAGGCCCGGGTTTTAATTTTTATTTTTCCATTAATTTTGTGTTTTCCATTTAATTCTTTTTTGTTTGCTGGTATTTTACGATACTACATATTGTACACGTTATGCATATATATA
>NC_057796.1:170368186-170373201 GCF_018294505.1 Triticum aestivum
ATACACATGTATATATATACAATTTCTCCTACATGTTGCCTTGGTGCCTTCGGAGCACGATGACAAGTGGTTCATGGGGGTGGTAGCGGGTAATAGTATTCTCCTTTGGGATCTATGACCTGGTCGAGCAAAAATCCCGCTATTTCCTCTTGAAGTGCTCGTATGCGCTCCTCTGGTAGGAGCTGGTCCCGCACCTCTTTGAACTGTTAAGAAGGAGATCAATCTGCATGTGTATTAGTTGTGTGACTAGATATCGACAATCATGTTAGATTTGTGAATAGTGTTCTGGCAAACGTACCCAGTCCTGTCTATCAGATCTGCTCCTTTCGGATGCCATCATGCGAATGTTCTCGCAAACGTAGTATGCACACACTTCAGTCCCCGGCGCTTGCTTCAGGGTCTTTACGAGAATAGAATTTAATCAGATAATAATTAATCAAGCATGTTAATTAATTAATGGTATTGAAACAAGAATTAAAGAGATGGTAGCTAGCTAGCTAGTACTACTTAATTACTTACCTTGGGTCGATACCAACATAGCTTTTGTCACCATTTTCCTGGAGTCACCTTGATGTACTTTGCCCAAGCCCTGCCCGCCGGCAAAGAAAATTAATAAAGGGGTTATTAAAAATAGTTCATATCAGGAAATGACGAACTAAATAGGCCGAGATATAGTTAACAATGATTGAAATTACCTGTTGACTATCCCCTTCACGATGCTGTAGTCACTATCTTTTTTAAGTAGTGAGTCCAGTACTTCAACTTTTCCTTCGTCAACTTTAATATCTAACAAGATCCAGTGGAAGCTGCATGCCCATACGTTTGCATGTATAAATTAAGCGGGCATGTGCATAACACTAATCAACTATAACCCTAAACCCTATACACTTATTAACATCTAGCTAGTAAGCAAAAACAGAATTTGTAGTACAAGACAGTGTGACTCACTCGAAGTTGTAAGGAAGTAGTATATCTTCATTGCTATTGAGGCGCTTCAAGAACTCTACCATGTTTTTCTCTACATTTTGTCTACACATTCCAATTTCCATGTGTATTCATTAACGGTATTTGGGTCAATGAACCCAATGCCATAGCGTCCAGCTTTTTTCATTTCATACATCTTCATCCTGCATAATACCACAGAAAAGAATATATAGTGAGGATCATTAATTACCTGTGAGCACTAGAGCTAGCTTGAGACTTAAATTACAGAAAGAAATCACTTACAGACAATAGCAACTTACGATAGATTTGTAGAGTGCATCTTGATTGAATAACTGAAATACTTCTGAATACTCAATGGACAGAGCTTTCTTATTGAAGTAATGATCTTCCTCGACTTGCACCATGAGGGACTCTCGATTGGAAATCTTGGTAATTTTCATGTACCAATCATGCAATTCATACATTCTCGTTGGGAGGTTCTTGACCTCCTCGGGCTCGACCAAAGGTTGGCCCCGGACATATTTCCGTTTTATTTCCTCCTCTCTAATCGGAGACATGGGCTCGATATCGAGGAGTTGTCGAACAGTGATCTTGAGCATTTCAGCCTGCATTATATGATCCGCTGTTATTACCACATCGCCCAGCTCGGGAACGTAAATGGTTTGCCCACAATAATATTTGGCGCGCGTACTCTCATGTGTTGTTGGCACAACAAGCGGGGGGGGGGGGTCGATTGCGCCGCCTGTTCTCGCAGCTGGGGAACGGTTTTCCCGCATTTTTTGACAGATGCTTGTTGGCTCGAGCTCGAGCTCGCTTCTTTCTATAGTCGTGCTCGATTTGGTGCTCATAGTCTGAGTCAACAGGCTTGGGAGCTGGTGGTCTAGCCATACGAATGAAGTGGTCAATCTTTTCCTCAGGCACTTTCTCCCTCGGCGGCGTTGCCGGTTTCAGTCCAAAATGAGTGTCCACTTCGGCCCGCACTATTGCATCGTTTTGCTCCTCGGTAATGTCATAAGGCCTTTGAGGAAGAGGAGCGAGGCTGCTTGGACAATATTTATATCGCTTGTCTCCGCCTGTACTTCCTGTACTACCTCGACTCGTACCGCTATGGACCATAGCTGCAGCGTGTCTCTTCTACGATTGCTTAGGCAGCGGAGACGGCTGATGTGGCTTAGTTGGAGCAGGAGGGGTGGCCTGACGCTGTGCCGGACTTGAAGCAGGAGGTGTGGCCTGACACGGTGTCGGACTTGAAGCAGGAGGTGTGGCCTGACGCTATGCCGGACTTGAAGCAGGAGGTGTGGCCTGACACGGTGTCGGACTTGAAACAGGAGGAGTGGCCTGACGCTGTGCCGGACTTGAAGCAGGAGTCTGCTCCCACATTCGTGGACTTGGAGGAGCGGGACTCTGATGACACGGTGACGGACTTCGAAAGATGATGCAATCCTTTCTCCATAGGATGATACGATGTATGGCCTCTCCCAGTGTGTGCTCATCGTCACCTCCAGGAATGTCAAGCTCTAGCCCCAAATATGGGTCCACCACCTCATCAACCAAGACACGAGCATAGCCCACTGGAATCGGAGCGCAATGGAAGGTTGCTTCGGGGGTAATTGTAAAAGCAACGGCGTCCGCCATCTTCATGGATATGTTCTTCATTTTGAAGTGTAGCTCACAGTTAGTGTTCTCTATGATGTCATCCACAGGGTATGTATCCAGCAGTGTGTCGCCCGGGGCGGAACCAACGCTCCTTCTCGGCATGGATGGGACTGTGCTATCCAATGCTGGATGATCATCTGCTTGCTGCTGCCGCTGCTGAGACCCCCTTTCCTGGCTAAGTGAGTCGATCTGCTGCTGCTGCTGAAATTTGGGTGCCAAGTCCGCGTGCCTTGCTTCTAGGCCTTGAAGGCGTTTCACATCCTGCTTCCTCTGCTCCTCCTCCAGCTTCCTCTTCTTCTCCTCCTCCATCTTCTTTCTTGCACGGGTCCTGTAGTCGTCGTTCCATTCCGAAAAGCCCTCATACCAGGGAATAACGCCCTTGCCTCGTGTTCTTCCCGGGTGTTCAGGATTTCCCAGGGCGCGTGTAAGCTCGTCGTTCTCTCTGTTTGGCATGAACACCCCCTTTCGAGCATCTTCTATTGCGTCAAGTAACATTTGTTCTGCTCCTTTTAGACTTGCCTTCTTCGAAACCAGGCCTGTCTTCAGGTCCAACGCCCCCCATGCGCATAGAACCAAGTTCTGCACCTGGGGGGCCAACTCCTAGTAACCGGAGTGACCCCTGCATCCTCCATCTCTTCTCAGACTTATCCCACTTAGACATTGCCACCGCGTAGCCACCTGGACCCAGCCTATGGAACTGCGTCTTTTTTGCAGCATTGGCCTTGTTTTTTCTCAACCGTTCCTTAGATAATTTTGATTCCTTGAATTTCATGAAAGCGGGCCAGTGTTCTCTTTGCTTCTCCAGTGTTCCCTTGAATTCTGGAGTCTTCCTTTCTGCAGCGAGGTAGTTGTCCCATACAGTTTTCTTGTGGGTGTTGAATGCAATTGCCATCTTCTTAAGAGCAGCGTCCTTGACCTTCTGCACATCTGCATTAGTGAAATAATCTGGTAGGGTGAAATGTTCCATCAGAGATTCCCAAAGCTTTTGTTTTGCTCTGTCGTCGACCCAAGTAACATCTGGGCGTTTCGTTTTTGGCTCTTTCCATTCTTGAATGGAGATCGAGAGTTGGTCCTACACAAGAACTCCGCACTGTCGAACAAACTTGTTCGCAATGTTCTTAGGCGTGAGGGGTTCGCCACTAGCTTTGATGGAATCGATGTTGTACATTACACCCTCCTTCAACTTTTTGCCCGGGCCGCGCTTTGTCCTGCTGTCTGTAGAAGCAGATTTGCTCGATCCGGAGGGCTGAAAGAAGAAAGATCGATTCGTTAATATATCTTCAAATAAAAAAACATGTGATGATCACTAGATGCCTGCTTATATAAATATGCGTCGCCGGTAGTCTTTGTTATTTCAAGATCAACATTGTATTCGTCATCATAATCATCGTCTGCGTCATCATAATCATAATCATAGTTCATAACTTCATTAGCTCGGTCGTCGAGATCGAATATCTTATCATCACCCTCCCCGGTATTGTTCAGGTATTGGGAGCCGTCATTTGCTTCATTCAGATCATCTGGCCTGTTAGGGCTGCGGATGATCTTGAACAGGGCCTCTTCTCCCTCTCTGTCGGTATTGTCCGCCATAGCTTTTATTTAACTAATACAGTAGAAATATAAAACAATTTAGTATTCAAATTACAATGCATGGATGCAATCAATAAGGAAAAACTGAATCATATAGTACATAATATGCATCGTCTCGAATAATATATAATCTCCAATACATCGTCTCGAATAATATATAATCTCGAATACATCACTGGCTAGGTAGCTAATAAAGATCGATTACTATAGAAGAATCTAGGCCACTCGCGATTCCTGGGGCGCGGGCGGTGGACACCCAAAGACAAGGAAGCATCACAGGATCATATCTCCGGTCATCTGCCCAAAGAACCTGCCAGGTATCGGAGAACCTGACGTCCATAGCAGCCATGTAGCGATGGACGTGCTCGTCTTCCTCCCTTACACGACGACGCACCACCTCCGGCGGGGCCGGCTCCCTCTGCACCGAATGTGGCCCACGCGAACGCCACCAAAGGAGATCAGGGTCGACGACGGGACCCGAGGCCGGGTTCCTCATCAAGCGGCGCGCCCCTCCAGGTAGCACCTCCTAGTGCCAGCCTGGCGGAGCCCAATCCCGGACATGGGTCAGCCGGACGTCGTCGCGAACGGGTCGACGGCGAGGATGCGGGCCGGGCATCGTCGAGAACAAATACTATATGCCCGCAAAAAGTAACATTTTTTAAATGATTGGATTGTGATAACTAAAATTCTATATGCAAATTTTAATAATTTGACATTAATCTAATTCATCTAACTAAAACTAATTCTAAAATTTCTAACATTTCTATATATATAACTAACATTTCTATAACATTTCTAATATTTCTATAACTAAAAAATAGAAA